>NC_055968.1:20112050-20289550 GCF_018492685.1 Alosa sapidissima | reverse complement strand
CTAGAAGAGAATACTCACTTGATGTAGGATTTCGGCCGGCAACTGGGATGCCCTGAACAGCTCTCCCACTTTGCTCGACGCTAGTTTGCCTGAGCTGTCAGCTTGGCAGAGAGTGTACAGTCCTGAGTAACATCTTTGTTCATTCTCGCTCAGGGAAATGAAACTCCCCCCGGTCGCCGCGCCAGGTCCCTGCTCCATTCAAGGGGAAATGGAACGCCGTCTTGATTCTCAAATGACTAGAGACGGGGACAACAACAACGGCCTCAAACACAGACGATGCTGGGTACCGAGATAGCCAAGGGAGAAACGTCCTCTGCAGCACGAGCTTATCATTTCCCAACTCGACAGGGCTGGGTGGACAAGTACCTCGGCGGAACGCACAGAGGCGCCACAGAAACACAATACTCACATCAGCCTTGGGCAACCTATCATGTTAAGATTAATGTGATATTAGGATACGATCATAAGGCCTTTTTCATTATCGTTGAGCTCAGTATTGTGTTTTATTGACCTTTGGCTGCGTTACTGCAACGTGGCAGTAGTGATTGTCTGTGCAATAGGATAAGCAATGCAATATGATAGCCTAGGCAATTTTCTTTTTTTCTTCTTTTTTTAATATCCAACAAATTGAATTCTTGCATGTTAAGAATTGATTGAGCAGAATGGTCATTCTTGCCCATTTTTCTTCATAATCTGGACATATTAATAAAGGCTGGAATAGACATAGAGCTATTTGAATACCCAGGGAAGTAGGGTATGTGTTCTAAGTGTCCATATAAAAGCAGTCGTACCGTTGCTTGCTGCTTCATACGGAATAAGTAAACAAAGATTATGACTAATACAGTATCTTTAATTCCCAGACTATATTAACATTCATCAGTCACTGCATTTGGGATGATTGACTTAATGTGCATTAGGCTACTACTGCCATCTAGTGTCAGAGAAAAATCCTTGCAATTTTAGCTACATCTTGAATTGCCAAAATTCCACTGGATTGTCAAATAATTCCCCGAGAAAATGTTACCTGAAATCTCTAGGCCTAGTATCCACGTTTTGTTTTTGTCACACTGATTTCTTGTGATCAGAGGTATGTCATGAATTCATTTTCAGGAATGGGCACACACAATGACTATTATTAGTCTAATTTTCTTATCAGAAATATTCTTATTAAATTAGGCCTAGTGCAATTCAAAAAGTCTTAGACAGTTACGGAATAAAATGATGTAATGTGAGGTTGCTTTAAAAATAATGTCATGAATAACTTTCATTTAGAAAAGAACATACTAAGTGCAGTTTAAAAAATCAAATCAACATTTCGGTGAGACCCTTTGTCTTTGTCTTGTCCAGTTTGCCTATACACGTTTCTTTTTCTCTGGTAGGTTGTTTCATGCATTTTAAAGAATTTGCCACAACTTTTCAGTGGATTTAGATTGTCTTGATTCCTTCTTCTTTTCATTTGATCCCAGATGATACAGATTTCTACCAGCCCTAAGTTGATTGCCTTAGTTTTAGTTTTTCAATCCCCAATGTGGTCTGTTAGTTTGCTATTTAGTTTTCAATCCACAATGTGGTCTGTCACTTTGTTACTTGCTCAAACACAGTATAAGAATTAGAATAAGACAGAAACAGAACAATGGAGACATTTGTAATGTTATAGCATGCAGCAGATAATAGCATATCCAAGATAACAGAGGAACAGAACAAAACAAATACTGGGGACATTAAGATATAAATAATAGTTACCGTTGTATGACACTGAGGAGAATGTCTGACCGCAGAAGGAAGAAATGACCTGTGGTTTCTCTCCTTCACACACTGTAGCAGCCTGTCACTGAAGGAGCTGACCAGGGTTGCAGAGTGCTATGCATGGGGCTGGACATGATCAACATCACAAATGATGATCCACTGTGCTGAAGGGGAGCATCTCGGACAGAGCTGGTCTCTTTAAGCAGTCTGTTGAGTCTCCTCCTGTCAGCAGTTAGTCGCATAAATATCTCACTGGAAGACTGCTTGAAAATCTAAAATATGATACACCCTAGAAAAATGGGGTTTTCACTACCACTTGACAAACTGCCAAACTGCCATTACTGTATATTTTTCTGAAAGCCCATTATTGGGTCAAAGGTCAAGATTGCATGGGGTCTTACACAAAATATTGTTTCTCTCTCCCCAAGACATATTCATTCCTCTTAAACACTTCATGACCTGTTTAGGAATCTAGACATGCATGTCATGCTGTCAAAGGTCAAGGTCAACTTCAAGGTCAACACAGAATTACAGCTGGCAGAGGCATACCAATAGTGAAGAAGGTGGGGGTAGAGGCTTAGAGTAAAGAAATGTGCTTGATTTAGCTTTCTAAGGAAACTCAAATGAGATTTTAAGATGTTGTCTGAGGTTGCTGAAAAGTGAGCCAGTGGCCATGGTTGAGGTATTATATGAAGATGATGGTCTGGAAATATACATGGTCATAATTTATAAGAACTAATAACCTTTGATACCTAATGAGTTAATCTAGTATGCTGTGGGCCAAAGGGGGTTTTAATCATGTCTTAATTCATCTAGAGCGCATGTGCTTTTAGAAAAGTATCTTGTAGCCAATGGCAGTGGGGACCCCCTGTGTCTCACTTTCCTTTCAATGCTCAATTTACATGAAGATGTGCATTAGTTAATGGTCCATTCTGAGAAAAAGCTTCTGGAATATGTGACCATGCCCAGTAATGAGAAAACATAGATTTGTCAAGGGTGCAGTAAACATCTACCATGCCTTTGTGAAAAATTAACCACATAAAAAGTTACATTTGCTGGCTGAGCTGAATAGTAAACCAGGAGCCATCTTTGCTGCTTGTCAGAAGTATTCTGATCTCAGCAAAGAAGAAAGAACAGACTATCAGAGATGTCCTTGAACCTCCATGTTTCAATGTGAACATTCACATTTTGTAACACAAACAGTGAGTTGATATTTTAGTCACAGCCTTGCCCCAGACTTTAATCATGCCTATGGAATTTTATTGAGTTTTCTACTCTAAATACATGTGATGGAGTAGAGATAACCCTCATTAGGAGAAATACCTGAGGATTGTTTAGAAAGTTTAGTTTGGAACACCTCAGCTTCTTCACAGATTTATTATTTTTTATTTTTTTAATTTGGGTTTGGTCCAATAAACCTTCCCAGTCTTTGTTATTGGTAATTTATTCAGTATTTCTGTGAGCACTTTCAAAACATTTGATGACAAACAGATACGTCCTGTGTCTTATCTTAGCTGAGTGTGTGAAGCATCAAATGACGGCTCAAGTGTTTCTAGTTATGAATTGTGTTTACGTGTTTTTCCCTTCCAGGTGGTTTTTGGATAACACAAGAATGTTTTGTTTTATCAAACCATGTTCTGTTATAATCATGACAGTGTGTCACTCGCTGTCAGTAACTGCCTTTCTAAAGATGGTATATGTGGGTTGATAGAGAGAAAGACAGACAAAGATAGAGAAAGAGAGAGAGAGAAAGAGAGAGAGGAGAGAAGGAGAGAGGTGGGTGGTATGTGCTTTCCACTGGCACCTTAAACTTGCTGGGGAGGCGAATCAAAAGGTGACATGGAGACTTAAGCAAACAGTAGCAGGCTAAAGCACTGTTTACCCACATCCTCACAATCTGCAGCCATTTCTGCCTTACTGCACAATAATATCTAAGCTCTCTCTCTCTCTCTCTCTCTCTCTCTCTCTCTCTCTCTCTCTCTCTCAGGCCTGGGCAAACAGTGGCATGGTAACACATTACTTTCCACTTTCCCTTTTGCCCACCAACCAGCCTTGCTGTCCTCCACCTCTTTTCACTCGTTTTTTCTCCATCTCCCTCTCTTTTCTCTCAGTAGGCAGGGACACAAGTGTCACAGAGGAGTCAAAGTTTAACGATTAAAACCTCTCCAGTTAACTCTTCTCTTTTGAAGCATCTGACACGACTCTCTTAACTCCTGACCACAGGGACTTTTACTTCACAAAACTACTGTGGTGTTTCAACCATTTACCTGGTTTTTTTTCCTCTCGGATTGAAAGGATGTTTTCTCTGCTACTTCTCTTACTTTCCCTGCCACCTGCCTTGGCCTTAGAATGCAGTAAGGGTAAGTTCAGAGAAATATACCTGTGTTCTCTAACATATTTTAAGTGAGCATAGTGTTTTGGTTGTCTGGTTCTTCATCACATCAAGCCTACACGGTTTACACGTTTTAACAATTGTATTGTTTTGACAACTAAGCATAATTATGTATCCTGTAATATTCTCAGAGAACTGAAATTGTATTAGTCAGGAATGGTTGTAAAAAGATGTGAAACATAAAAGGCCTGTTTGTGAAGTGAATCAAGTCATGACAAGTACACTATTATAATATATCTACGTCTTATTTTTGTTTTGTATTTCTAGATCATCAGGATGGTTATCAAGTTAGACTCAGTATCAAAACAGCCCTTGGAGATCAAGCAGTAAGTAAATTGTTTGTTCAGTCCCAAATGGACATGTTGATTATTTTAGCAAAATCTGTGCACGCTTTCTACAGAGACAGCAGATGGAACATGGGATTTAGCAGTGTGCAATATTCTACAGCTAATGGATGAATAAATTGGCAGGTTAATGGCTAACATATAATGGTTAATGGATGGTGCTTTTAACAGAAACATGTGGTTTCAGGGATTTTGAGTTTGCAGATGCCTGGAAAGTGCTGTATAAAATGGATGGTGATTCAGTCATTGCATTGTATGTTTGAAATGCAGGTATTTTTAGTAGGACAATAGTAGCCGACTATAATTTACAATTCATAAATATAGATAGTGGAGCATACATGTACATGTCCATAACATATTTGGTTCTGCATTTGATAGGCACATTCGGTTCTTACATTATTACTTGTTTTATGCCTTTATGGTAACTCCATTTTTATGGTAATACGTTTCTAAAATAACAAGTCTAATAACAAGTCTAATAACAAATTCTAATTCATTCTAATTTAAAGCCAATTTGTCTGCAGCATTTTGGGTCCTTGGCACTCACATAATAATGGGTAATTCTGTCAATGTAAAGTTAAAAGAGCAAGAACTCAAGCTGGTGTTCGATTTGATCACGAGTCACGACTGAGTGATCTCTCAGCTTAGATTTCCAATGACATGTCATGATCTCAAGGGAAACTTTGTGTTATGTGGTGTTTCCTTAGTATGACTGGAATGAGAGTGAGCTGTTCCTCTTCAAGGCCACCATTGCCTTTGCCATGAGAAAATACACCAAAAATGAAACATATGAGTGAGTAAAGCTACTACAGCCCATACATGCCATTGCATTTCTATTTTCCATAATGATATTTGTATGCTTCCAATGTAGTGTGAATACATACATACATATATATATATATATATATATATATATATATATATATATATATATATATATACATATATATATATATTCACACACACACACATATATATATATATATATATATATATATATATTACACAGTATACATACATACAGTATACACTCACTCCCACACTGTCAATGTTAGTTTCATAGTATTTAAAGTAATAGTGACCTTTCTGTGAGGTATTGACTGGGCGTTGCAGGTGTAACATTTATAAAAAAAATGTTTACGTTTACATAATATAATGATAAACAGCTATTAAATATTATTAATTGCATCATTATAATCCACTATTGAATGGAACAATGACAGCTACTATATATTCAGATTCTTTATCAATTAAATTGTAATAATATATGACAACTTCGGACCAGAGTGGTAGCGTGCCTTAGCAATCAAATTAATCTATCACAGGGCGTGCTAATTACAATTCTGTGCTGATGGTATGACACCAGAGTAATCAATGGCGCTGTTTCCTAATAGACATTTGCCCTGTGCACATCTACTGTAGCATGGAAGTACATCAATCAAGCCCTCAATGTAGTTCCATATAATTAAAGGCATTGATCAGTATGCAAGGCACACTGCTCGCTCATTTTGGGGCTCAAGGCTGCTTGTTGCTTTCCATAAAACCCCATCGCCTTTGAGAAAAGTATCAGTGATGGATTAAGTCTTTTTCTGTGAGTGTGAGTGTGTGTGTGTGTGTGTGTGTGTTTGCTGTATTATGTTCATTTCTTGGGAACAGTTCGGATATAAAAACAGCCGTTGCTTAGTTACTGTTTATTGTTATGGGGAAAACACAATCTATACGAGCAACAATAAATGTGTGTATCTACAAACCCACTGGCTGGCTGTTTGACACTTATACAGCCAGAGAGAGAGAGAGAGAGAGAGAGAGAGAGAGAAAGAGTGTTCTGAAAGCCTAGATTAGTACCTATAAAACTCACTCCCTGTTGCAATATTGTAACCACATATGTTTCATGCTTGTTGTGGTTTTGTTATCCAGTGTTTCGAACATTGTTGTGTGCAACGAGACACCAAGGGTTTCCTTTTGGTTCATTGTGGTAAACCCTGAAAACCCTACGCTAGCAATCACAAAGACGAGAGTGGAGGAAGCAGTAAGGTAAATCAGCAACCAACATAACCCATCATAACCTTGATCAACAAACACAGTCATTACTGACCGGTCACAATACCGAATACGTCAGTTTCACAACAGTTTGGCTTGGTGGTCTTTAATAAGTACCTGCAATCTTACTGGTCTGTAGGGTGTCTCGCAACCGCATAAATAATGCCTTCCTGCTAACGGACAAGACACTGGAGTTCTTGGGCATCCCACCAACATTGGCAACCCCCGTCACACCTGCCACTCCCCCCTGGCTCATTGTGTTTGGGGTGGTGATTGGGGCGGTCTGTGCTGGCATTGTTGCTTTGCTCATATCCTCTTTTGTCAGGGGGAAACGGTAAGTGGTTGTGCTTTTTTTTCATGTTTCAGGTCTATGTTGACATTGCCAGCTGAGAAATAGCAAGTGCACTTTTGAGAAAAACACAATAAAGAATCCAGAATCAAATAATCTATTCGCCTGAATCTATTTTAATGTTATTTTATATTTTTTCTATATATCATTTTGTATATAAATTTTGCACCAAATCATATTATGTGGTGCAAAATACTGATATTTGTGGACATGCCAAGTGTCCTTAATTCTCAGTTGACAACAGGTAGTTTTCCACCAAAATGATAGATACTTTGTGATAAAATATCTCACATTGTTATGGTGGCTTTGGCTGTGTGCTTGTTGATAAGAGCAGCTCTTACTGTTACTTTTCACAACGTTCATTATTTGCTGGCATGTGACTGCTATCAAAGATACATACATCAGTCAGAATCATATGTATTTATTTACATTTAATCTAATATAGTGCAAACAAGGCTAAGGAGTTTGCTGAAGAGGATGATCAAGCCAAAGGAGCTGATAAGGGGATCAGCGGCGAGACATTTGAGGACAGAAATGGTGTTTATAACCAGGCCTTCTCTGATGATGACCGCTTCACCCAGCTGTAAAAGCCTCTGTGAGCCATAAGCACAGAAGGCTACCCATGCGGGATTCACAAATCTTCACTCCGGTGGACCTCGATTCCATTCCCACTTCGTATCTGTGACGTTACACGTAAACCTTGACAATGAGTCATGCTCAGGTCATGAGACATGATCACGTGACCCAATACCTCAATCAATACTGCCAATATTTTGTATTTATTCAATTAAGCCTATGCAGAACAGCAACAGCAAAGCACTTTTATCCAACTCTATTTAATATAATACTACAATGTAATACAATGTCATGTCATTTTGAAAGTTTTTTGCTTCATTTTTGGTATGCTTTAAAAGGGAAGAAATGTGAGTTGCACATAGTGTAAGTCTTATACATTCACTGATTTAAAGACTGAAGTTCTACTTTCAGAAATTTGTATTTTGAAAAAAAAAAATGTTTTTGAGTGAGTTGTACATACTGTGTTTCTCAAGGCCTTTCTGATTTCGTACTTTCCTGATGCTTGTTGGCTTTTATGGCTCGCCAGATAAGAATGTTTAGGTGTGTCGATGCTAAAACTCACTCACCTGAAGACATTATGTAACATTCCAACAACTATGCCAGTAACATCTGGGAAAAGTGCCTCTGGGCTACTTACTTGGTTTCCTATGCATAGACCAAGGCTGTATATAAAATAAAATAAAAATAAAAATAATAAAACACTAAGCTAAAACTGACATCAAAGATTATGTCAGGAGGAATTAATGGAATTGTTTCCTGCTAATCCTTTTTAGCGGAGCTGTGAATAATCCAGCCTTGCTTCCTACTTGTGTCTCACCATGGCTTTTGAAAGGGTTCATTATTAACTTTATCTGGCTGGTGTCAGAATCACATTCCTTGTTATTGTGCCCATAACTAATTTAATGACTTCTTCCTTCAATAGATGCTTATCAGCTTTTAGCCTGCCCACAGGTTCTTGACTGCCATCTTGTACTCAAATTATCTCTTAGTCATTGTTGTAAATCTCAGATAAGTTGTTTTGTAATGCTTTATAAGCAGTATGGCATGGCAAAAGATTAACTGCTCCTGTTAGATATGTACTCCTGATTTTTCATCTGTTAGTTTATATTAAAATAAATATGTACTTTCCCATGCTTGATAGAACATTTTGTCACAACTTTATCTCATTACTTTCCAGTGTGCAGCATGTGATACATCATCTCACAGGGTACATGACATATTTCACCATGTCAGAAAAACTAAGTCTGACATAGTCAGAGACAAGTTTGAGGGGGAAAACTATTGTAGAAGGCTTAAGTATGAGAGACAGGCAATCCAGTTAAAAGCCCTGTCAGCATTAAGTTCATCTTCAAATATCTGCTGCTCTTTTCAACTATTTTAAGGAGAGAGCCCGCCACCACCCCCAAAAGTTAATGGATTCAAATATTTTATGCAGCTTTGAAAAACATTTAAAATGTGGCATATTAAAAAGGTGATTTATGTCATCTAGCTTTATTTTTGAAGTAGTTTGGCTGTTGCACTGATGCATGAGCACAGACTAGAGTATGGCCATACACACACACACACACACACACACACACACACACACACGTGCACGTGCATGCACTCACACACACACACACACACACACACACACACACACACACACACACACACACACACACACGAGCGAGCATGCATGCACGCACACACGCACACACACACACACACGCACGCACACACACACACACACACACACACACACACACACACACACACACAAACACACACTGCTTCACAACAAGCAGGGGAAGTTCTGCATTGTTTTTGTGAGATAAAAAGGCCAATGAGAGCATAGACGTTGGTGTGGGACATGGGACAACATCCATCATGGTCTCATTTTTACCACTAAAATTGTAAAGTGAAAAAATGAAGAATACATTCACATATAAAACAATGCAGGAAGAAATCCTCTCTATCCTTATCCTTACAGCTTTCTCTTACTTTTTGGCTCCACATTCAGCTGAATTGCCAGTGAATATACGAATGGACATAAACAGCTTAATGATGCTGTTAATAATATTATGCTGCAGCAGGGTAGTCAAAATGGCAAACCACCTTAAATGCAAAGAGGTCATTCCCTGCAGCAGACTTAGCTAGATTAGGGATGGCACATAATTAACAAGACCACCATTTCTCAAAGGAGCAAAGGGACTAAGAAGAGCAGCTGAAAACCTATGTATGTCTGACTGGCATAAAGCACTGTACATCCGTGGCTAACAGTAGTTACAAAAAAACTCTAAAGACGTGCTGAACACATTGCTAGAAAAAAGAATGACACATTTATTTATTTTTTTTACTTCTTTTTATTTTGTTTTCACATCAGTCATACAGTGCATCAAAACAAATTCTTATATGACATAAGGTTGAATAACAAGTATGTCAGTCTTAGCGGGTTCAGACAGGTAGTCCATGGTTTGAAGGCATAGCCCTCAAGGATCAAAAAGACTGATCGACATCATTCAATAAGTTAATACATTGTTATTCCTAGACCTGCCTTCAGGTTCCAACAGAGAAAACACAAAAACAAAAACAAAGACAAACAAAGGTAGAGAGAGAGAGATTTTTTTATATATATTAAGTGGAGATGCAACACAATAGAGGTCCAGTTATTGAGGAATGCTTCTGACTTTAGCTGTAACACTGCAGTGGTATATTCCATGTGATACACCTCTTAGACTCTATCCCTCCATTGGACTATGGTGGGGGGCTGTGGAATTCAACCTGGAGGCCATTACAACTTTATTTGCAATTAGCAGAAGTGTCCTTAACAATTTTGTATGGCTACCTTCCAGGAGGTCCTCAGGTACTATGCCCAATGAAAAAATGTATTGGTTCCATCGGTAGGTCTATAGATAAGCATTGCTTTATTTCTCTTTGCATATTTTTCCAATATTCTAATAATGTTTTGGACAATCCCAGAATATATGTGTGTGGTCCCCCAGTAAGCCACAACCCCTCCAACACTCAGGTGAAGCATTACTCCACCTTGATGTAAGTGGTGTTCCAAAATATCTCATTCTCAGCTTCCAACCATATTCCCTCCAACTGAAGCTATTTGTTACCCTATGCCCTGTTCAAATGAAGTTTCCCACTGTTTATCAGATATTACTGTATTCATCTCCAATTCCCATTTTTCTTTAATATCCAAAATGTTCTCTCCCAGATCTTCTTGTAGTGCCTTATATAAATGTGATATAATTTCTTGTCACTGTTCCCTGTATAGTTGAAATGAAAAGATGCTCTATTTTAGACGGTAGCTTTTCAAAGCTACAAAGCTTTTCCCATTCTTTACGTTTCTTTAGATAGTCTCTTATTTGTAGAAGGCAGGTAAATCATACTTTTCTTTAATTTGTTCAAATGACTTTAATACAGTTCCCTCAAATAACTGGTCCATGACTTCTAAACCCTTGTCTTTCCATCTTTCAAAACCCTTATCTAGTCTTGCTGGAATGAGTTCTATTTTTAGCTATGCTTATGGCTCTGGATATGGTCATAGGTGATTGTATTTTATTCTTACAGTAGACCATATACTCTCAGAGTATTTTTAACCCATATGTTTGTAAGCTTTTTCATCCTATTGGTGTCTGCATTAGGGAATGGGAGGGAATTCAATGGGACATCTAGACATTCTGACTGTTCCATTCCTACCCAAACAGTATCTTTTTCTTGAGATACCCAGGAAACCATGGAACCTCCATTGATTTTTGTACATAGTAATCTTCTGAGTTTAAGTCTGGGGTTTGCTTTGCCATATGAATTTAGAAAACCATTTTTCTATAGTGGTGAAAGTAGCTGAGGGGACAAGAATAGGCAAAGATTGGAAAAGGAAAAGCAGTCTGGGGAGGATGTTCATTCGATCAGTCTCCACTCTTCCCATCAACTTCCCATAAGTGGCTGTAAATATTTTTGATAGATCTGTAGTTAGAATTATTCCCAAGTATCCGAATCTTTGTGAAAATGAAGTCTTCCTGTTAATTGTGTAGGCCACTGCCCCTTTAACATCATAGCTTCAGAAGAATGACACATTTAAACAAAACAAACAATACAAAAACTAAACAAAACAACATTTTTATTGCACATTTTATTTCAGTGTATTTGCAGTGTTTCAGCTCCCATATTCTACAGCACATGGTGTATATGATTGGGACGGAGCGAGAGCACATGAAGCTTGCACTTGACACATGAGGGGTTTACCATGAGTGGTTAAATATTACAATCAGATATTGAACAATGGAGCCTGTGGCTGATTTTCTGATAAGAGGCACAAGACAGCATCTAGGTTCTGTTATCGGTCAAAGGTTAAGACAATGCCGAAGGAGATAAAGCTCAAGACAAAGAGTCCCCTATCAGTCGAGTGTTTGGATGTGACAGAAAGATGTGGATGAAGCTGCTCCTGATTGTGGCGCTGGCTGGAATATACACCCAGGCCAAAGAGGACGGGAGAGGGCAGATTTCTGGAGAAGTGGAGGAAGCAAGGTGGAGAGTTGCTGGTGAGAATAGCATGCCTACAGTACTATTTTCAGTTGAATTATTATATTTGTATGTCTCAATAGAAATACTGACATATCAGTCATATCATATCTTATCTAAGATGAAATATACTGTAGCTAGGGAGGTGTAACTCCACCCAACATTGTTCATGACTGCTGCAGCAATCAGAGAAAAAGTGTTTGGTGATGAGGCCCGCGGCATCAGTTTATTATAGTTATCACCATCTTTTGGGGACAAGAAGAGACAATCTCCATCCTAATTGCCTGGTTAAATCTGCTGTGGCTTCCAATCAGCTCATCAAAGCTTTATTTTAGACTCCCTAATTAGTTGCCCGCTGCCTTTGTCTAGCTCATCAGCAGCTCGCAGTCCCGTTTTATGTGCCTCTCTTTGTGTGTGGCCTGATCTGTGTGTCTCTTTGCCAAAAGTGCCATCCTGCCAGGATGACCAGTACTGGCCCCAGGCAAGGTCAAATCCAGAATTTAGCATTTCATACTTGAGCCAGGAGTGACTATGTGACTCATAATTGATAATACCGTCTGCCCCACTTTGGAACAGACTGGGCTCGGTTTCGTGATCCGCCAAATAGGCATCGGATCAGTGCCTCATCCCTTCCCCACAGTCCTAGCTGTAGCACGGGTCATTAAATGCTGATCAAGATGCCATAACAAGGGAAGATGCACACGCAAAAGCAAGTGCTTATGCAGAGTGATAAGTGGCTGCACTTTTGAGGGAGAAGGAAAGTGTAAAGTGTCTTGTATTTGAATAAGGCAATTCTCCTTGTCGGGCTCCTGAGTCTCGTGGGAATCTCCAGTCCATCAGCCTACCTGAGCTCAATATCCTCTCCTCTGTGTGTGTGTGTGTGTGTGTGTGTGTGTGTGTTTCCCCATCCACAGAATCGCCTGATGCGTTTAAAGTGCGACTGAGTCTGAAATCTGCACTGGGAGACGAGGCTGTGAGTCAAACCCCATATCTCACCACCTGACAGAGTAACTGACAGGGACAAAGATGCTCAGCCTTGGCAAAAAGCCTTGCTGTGTACCAGTGCTAGTTTACAGTAATAGCTTCTATTTCCATCTGTTACATTCGGGCCCGGATTAGCTCGCACTGGATTTATATTTATGTCTTTTACACAAATCCAACTTGGCACTCCCTTCTGCTTTCAGTATACCTGGAACGAGAATGAATTGTACCTGTTTAGGGCTGCCATGGCTTACACCATGCGCCAGTATTACATGGCAGAGAAAGGACAACAGGTCAACTTCACGTAAGTCATCAGGGATGTCAAAGCTAAATCATAAGTTACGGTCCAATGTTGTTCAGAAAATGGCGGTTTGGGATGCTAAAATGGGGTCTATTGTGTCTTCCTGAAATTCCTGTTCCTGAAGGTCGGAAAATATTGTGACATCCGAAGTGACTCCGAGGATCTCGTTCTTTTTTTATGTCACTAACCCTGATGCCGCGGCGACCATCACCAAAGCAGAGGTGGAGGCGGCTATTCGGTGAGTCCCCCCCCCCCCCCCCATCTCCCCCAGCTGTTCCATTCCCTTAAGTGTGAGAGACCCGCACGCATAGTCCGTGTGAATAAATCATCGGCCCACGCTCATCTAAAATGGACATCTGGGTTCGTGGCACTCTGCTAATGCTTTGCTGTGCTTCTCTTCTCCGTGTGTGTGTGTGTTCATGGCCTCTGGAGGCAGGCTGTCAAGGGGCCGCATCAATAGCGCCTTCCTGCTCAGTGATGACACGCTGGAGTTTGTAGGCCTCCTGGCTACGCTGTCCCCGCCAGCGGAGCCCACTGTAGAGGTGTGGCTGATCGTCTTCGGAGTGGTCATTGGATTTGTGGTATTGGTGGGAGTCTTCCTCATTGTCAGTGGGTTTCGGAACAGGAGGAAGAGGTGAGAGGATATCATAGACTTTGAATGATAAGGGAGTTAACCTTCTAATCTAATCAATCTCAGAGATCTTGATCTATAAAAGATGATCTCAGTCATTCAGGAACTGTTTTTCAAATTAAGCAGTGCTATTTGTAATTGGGATAGAAGCATTTCTCAAAAATAATATGTCAGAATAATTGTATTCCCTCGGATTGCTTTATGGGCATAATCAGTAAGCAATTATACGATTGTGCAATCTCCAGTATGGGATTGATTCATTGAAATAACATGAAACAATGTTCAGTTTCAGTAATTTGGGAATAGTAATCTACTGTATGTGGCTTTGTCTTGACAGAAAATTAAAAATGGATGATGATGATGAAGGAAAAGCTGGTGAAGAAATTGAGAGTGGGGGGGTGACAAATTCAGGGTTTGAGGAAGAAGATGACCGAAGGACACAACTCTAAAAGGTTTTGAGCAATACATCATTATAATGTGTTATATAACACAGATGTGCCAAAGTATTCCAAAACCGTGACAGAAATGTGTTATTTTGTGAATAGTAAAATACACTAGAATAGCATAATACCAGGACACGTATTTTAATAAGCTTTTGGAGACTGTAGTTTTCTATGTTTTCAACCCCAGTAGGTTGAATTACCAATTCAATATGTTCACATTATTTAGTTTTGTGCATTATCATTTTATGAAATGTCAGCATAGCTGTTTTCAAATATTTGTTAAATGGAATGATGAGTCTTTTTATAGCCACATGTATTTACTTACATTATTTTAAGATTCACATTAAAGTGAAAATATACTAAGTCCTTACATTTGCTTCAGTGCTGTGCTTATTTCCTGATGGTTTTGTGTACATGGGAGCACCCATATCATAAGAGCATAAGATAGAACTGTAGCCTGTTTTTCAGTGATATAGTTGTTTTGGCAGCTCTACTGGTTGGGTGAGTCATAGGCAAATTGGACAAAAGTGGCTGATAAATTATAAATACTGGCAATTTGCCACATAGTCCATATACCACGGCCAAATACAGCATACAGCTGGTCATGTACCCCCTGGTCCATATCCCTGTGCTGTGTGCCATAGCACATTGTTTGTACCTAAACGTTGTTTACAGTAGGTATAGATACTTGCGTGTGACATTGAGACATCTGTACGTCACGATAGACCTCTAACCACTAGCACAAGGGGGAATGGAACATCCTGCCCTGAGTAGAACCCAAACCTTGACCTTCTTGGCCATCTAATGTGGCAGCAGTTAAGTTTTAATAGGCCTGTGTGACTGTTTTAACCTCTTGTGGATTAGAGCCTGACCCGATCTGTCAAAGTCCCCTAATTAAAAGAGATGGCAAGATAAAGTAAGACAGAGCAAGCTGCTATACCCGCCATCAGCAGTTCTGGTCAACACCATACAATTCTACAACTAAACATCTGTCTTTACAGTGATGTTTATGTTCTCGTCATTTCACAGGTCAGTAAATGTCACAGTGAAGTGGGCAAATCTCCAATGCCATCTACTGGTCATGGCGATTCACGATTTCCTCTGAACCCTCTGATACAATGTTTTTTATGAGACTCTGTCCTCACAACATTAAAGTGACTGTTTAGTCTTTTTCAAAGTCATTGCGCCATAAGAAAAAAAAAGCCTTTGTGACCTTTACAACTCAGATTAGCGACAGGGTATTTCTGGATATTTGTCACATATCTTAACGTATAAGCATCATCCTCCTATTCTCTATTTAAAGGGGGTGGGGTATAGGGGGAGGTGGGTTGGGTGATGGGGGCAGAGAAAGGCCTGAGCCTCCAGCTGAGTTATAAATACACCTTCCCGACTCGCACACACCTTTTCTCTCCCTTAGGACAGGGCAAAGTGCTGCAGTGCTCTTATCAGATACGAGATGAAAGGCAGAGATTGAGCTGCTCCCGCCGCAGGAGCTCATGGCTGTCCTGGCCGTTCTCATATCTGTTATCTAACCTTCCTATGGATAAACAAATGCAGCGTGAAGGAGTTCACATCCAAACTACTAAGTCAGTCGATTCAGTAGTCAAACATTAGTTATTATACATATTTTTTGTGGACTCCAAACATGTTGTTAGTTTGGGCATTGTTAGTTTGGCATTGTAAGTGGGATGTTTCTCAGACTGAAATAGTCATTTCAGTTCACAGGTAGTATAGCTCGTAATAATAAAAACAAAAATCCCACTCCCTTTTTTTTCTCAAGCTCCTTACGATGCAAAGCGCAATTAAATGCCAGATGCAGCCTTGGGCCAGTCACGATTTGTGTTCAGGACAGTGAGAGAACACCTCCTGTCTCTTAATGATTTCCACAGAGATCTAAAAAACACATACCAGTCGTTGGGGAAGCAGCTTAACCACAGACACTGGCATTTTCAAGTTTCTTTGCAGCCAAATGACATACGCCTGCTGCCAAGTTTAAAATAGTAATTATATGAGAATTGCATAATATATAACGTATGGGAACATATAATGGTGCTCATCAAAGGCAACAGATGAATAGTGTATGCGACACTCCAGAGACAGAGTGGCAAAAGCCTTCACATTACGATGTGACACTTCACTTGCCAGCTAAAATTCAGTAGAAAATAGGCGAAAGGTCCTTCAGTAGCATACTGTCCTTGATTACGTTATTAGAACAGACCGCTGAGAGTGGAACCTGAAGGTGAATGGAGTCTGCTGGCTCCATTTCTCTGGCTGATCTCTCTTACTCAGCATTCACTCAGCATTCTTGTCCAAGGTCCCCCATCTGATATTTCAAAAGTCATTTTTCAGTTAAGTAATTAAAATAGTAAATAATGTGATTCTGGTCACCCTAGGTGAGAGACCCATTTCAATATCACCCTTTTACCCTTCTGTCTCTTAGCCTGATGCAGAAACATGGTTTTAAAATGAAGCTACATTTCTCTGCGGTTTTCAGGCAGTCTCCATAAGATTCGAATGGTCTTTGAATGACATTTCTATCAGACACAGTCAAAAGCAATTCGTGACAGAGTTGGGATTGCAAAGGATCTAGAAAAATACCCAAACCACATAATACTCATCCATCCAGCATGTAATCAGCCATCTGGGCTTTCAGAGGGTCGAGCCATCTTCTATAAAAGACACAGACACATCTGAGTCAGTCTGTCACGGATATGAGAGACATCTTTTTGGGTTTAATTTAGGAGGGCAAACTAGTCCACAGCCATACCAGTCTGGACACATATAGAGGTTTTTTGAAGTGTTTCACTAACATATTTGCAAACACATAGTAATCAAAGGGAAATACATTGAATATTTGATATAAATAGTACAACTAATTGAACACAACATAGAGTAGATTATACTGTCAAGCATAAAACACCACAAAGCGAAAATTAAAGTCTAAAGTCTAAATTACAAACACAGTACAGGAGCAGCAAGCTGTCATCATGAAATAACATTTGTATTGTCTGAATGAGCTCCTTAGGATCCCCAGTGGCCAACCAGACATATGCAGTCGCTTGGCCACAGGCCATACAACTCTAACCAATTACTAACCTTTAGGCTGATGTTTACAGGGGAAAATCTTTGCTTTAATTAAAGATATAGAGTAGGCTAAAGGCCACACAGCAGTCCACAATACAAAACAGCCCCAATACGTATCCGACTTTGCAGACATCATGCCAGTAGCTTGCAGAGTCACTCGGCTGTACTTGATTTCTCCATTATAAGCACCGGTATCTATCTTTGATGGCAATAATAGTCCTCTGTGCATTTTATCTACTGAAAACATAATTAACAAGAGCTGGAATTCAGCCAGACTGATTCTCTACAGCCCATTACACACAGAGAATTATTACACACATGACTTCATGTACATTAAGGACTTGACTATGTATCGGTTATTAAGCAATGTTTGACAATGGGCATAAAAATGAAAAGTATCTGTATGTAAATCAGTCCTCTGTGGCGTTGTTTGTACTGCCTGGCCGTGCCCTTCACAAATCAGTGTCTGACCAAACGCTGTGAGATAATAGGCTTATGGTCCCGTTCAGAGGGCAAGAGAGCAGATATTGATAAAGCGCTGCGCCGAGCAGATCATCCCTCATTTGTGAAGTGTGTGGATGCGGTGAGCAGATGTCTGGGAAGTTCCTCTTGGCTTTGACGGCGGTGGCGGCTGTGGTGGTGGGCCACACCGTGGGGGCCCAGTCCACACTGGAGGACAACGCCAGGCAGTTCCTCAAATGGGTTGACGACAACGCCACAGAGCTCGTGTACGACTACACCCGGTCATCCTGGAATTACAACACCAACATAACTGCTGAAAATGCTGACAAAGTGGTGAGTCTCTTTCTTGTGAAATGACAGAGATGTGAATTATTGAACATAGGTGGCTTGCCATCACATAACTCTCTCATATTGCTCCCCTTTGTGGGGCCCCTGCGGGGGACAATGAGCACTTCTCAAAGTGCGCTAGTAAAATGAAATATGTCTAACTTAATCAAATCAATTCCTCAACAGTCTGAAATGGGTGCAATATGGAGTGCATACTACACCAAAGCTTCCGAGGACTCTCTTTCGTTCCCTATTGATCAAATAAAGGACCCTATGATGAAGCTACAACTAATAGCACTTCAGGACAAGGGATCTGGTGTTTTGCCACAAGACAAGCTTAATCATGTAAGTCGTGTGCTGTTCAAAGTCCATGGACATGTCAAGGACAAATAATGTCCAAAGGTATGGGAAATAAATTAATAACTATGATTTCAGGATAAAGGCATAACATAAGCATTTCTGCCTATGTCAAATAATGTCCAAAGGTATGTGAGAGAAATTGATAATGATGTCAGGGTAAAGGCATAAACATAAGCATTTCAGCATATGTCTTATTATTGTCTTTTTTCTTATAGCTGAATCAAGTAATGAATGAAATGGGCACCATCTATAGCACAGGAACTGTGTGCATGAAGGACGATCCATTTAACTGCCAAACTCTGGAACCAGGTGAGTAAGCTTATTCAAAAAATGCCCTTCCAGTCTCACTGCTTACTGGCAATTAGACTCCATTGCTATTGTATAATGGTTTTTATGATAACTGGCTATTAGGCTGTATTTATTGCTCATCAATTCAAGTTAATCATCAATCAATTAGGACATGTTATGTGTTGGCAAACAACTATCAGCAAAAAGTTATTGTGTGCACTTCCCACCTTCTGGCAGGTGCAGGACAAAAAAAACTTTCTCAAATGACAAAATATGAGTACACATTTGAGTGGACACATTTGATGTCAAATGTGTCCACCATTTGCCTGAAGAGACCCAGCATGGTCGAAATGTTGCCCTTTGTGCATTAAATATATGGGAGTCAAAAGCAGTGTTGCGGACATTATATTTTTTCATTTGGCAAACAACTATCCATATTTTTTGGATAGAGTACCAATACATCTCATGATATTGTTGTTAACGTTGCCCCAGGTCTTGAAAGCATCATGGCCAACAGTAAGGACTACTATGAGCGTCTGCATGTGTGGGAGGGCTGGCGGGCAGTGGTGGGCAAAAAAATGAGGCCCCTCTACGAGGACTACGTCGATCTGAAGAATGAAGCTGCCAAGCTTAATGGTAAGACATAATTCAGAAAGATCACTTCAATCAGAGTGTGAACAGTAACCAATACAAAGGCTGCCACAGAGATGCTACTCTGTGTTGTGTACTAAATACACAGAGTATTTGTCCTTGTATAATCACAGCAGACAGACAGCGGGTTTATCTTTCTCTCTCCTGACTGACTGAAAGGTTATGCTGATTATGGCGCCTACTGGAGATCAAACTACGAGACAATGGATGAAGGGATCTACCATTACACTCGTGATGACCTTATGAAGGATGCTCGTGTGATATATCAAGAGGTAGACTACCCATATCCATGTCATTCGAATGGAATATATCTGCCTTAAATGATGTAATAAAAGTACTCTGAATGTCTGAGTCAGACCTTTTCCCCCTCCTCCAAGGTCGTTTCAGAATACAGATTTTCTTAAAAAAAAAAAAATCAATCACTGTTATTTTACATTCACCTTTGAGGAGTTTCAAGACTCACACCTTTCTGATAGACATCCTGTGTGAGAAAATTACATTTGAGGAAGCTCTATGGAATTAGCATTTAATTGAACTGGATATTTCAGATAATGCCCTTGTACAAGGAGCTCCATGCATATGTGAGGGCGAAGCTCCAGGAAGCCTACCCAGGGCACATTCATCCTGAGGGGGGACTGCCCGCTCATCTTCTGGGTATGGCCACTGCACTGGGACCCCTTAACAGCACCATAAATCACTAAAATGATTTTCTGTCAGATAACCTCAACAAAGAAAAAAATATATAATTTTCTGCAAGATATAACACTTCCCGGGACTTCAAGTGAGATTGTTAGCTGTGTTCAAATGATTTATTGAGGTGGTGTGGCTGTCCTACAGAGCTGGAGTTTTTTTAGCAATGCCTTTTTGATCTTTTCACAGGCGATATGTGGGGCAGATTTTGGACAAATTTGTATCCACTATCTGTACCTTATCCACACAAGCCAGATATTGATGTCTCTGACGCTATGGTGAACCAGGCAAGTTATCTAACACTGTTTTTTTTTTTAATAAACTCTACCTCAAATGCATTAACCGTGAAATTCAAAGGAACATTACTGTATTGTCAAGTTCAGTAAAGCAGTCCATTTAAGAAACACATACAAATAGAAAATGACAGACATAAAAATGATTACCTATGGCTACAGCTGAATCGCAGATATGAGGATTCCCTTTACCAAAGTCAATCTCAGTTCCATATTGCTTAAACATAACGTCACAGTAATATTTTATTATATGTTTAGGGGTGGACAATCAGACGGATGTTTGACGAGGCTGAGAAGTTCTTTGTGTCTGTGAACTTGTTTGAACTCTTTCCCAATTTCTGGACGAACTCCATGATCGAAAAACCTGAAGATGGTAGACAGGTTGTGTGCCACCCAACAGCCTGGGACATGGGCAACAGACTGGACTACAGGTGAGAGAAAAGGTTTGCACTGTATCAAAAGAGCTGAGAGGTTTCAATTAAAGCTCTTTAGTCAGTAGTTCATCAGTTCAGTGGACTCTGTGTACTATAACCGCTAATTAATTTGGACAAGGTGGACACAAGCAAGCCGCATTTTGGCAAAAAATGCCCTGACTTGTGCATTACTTCAAAGTGCTTAGGTTAAGATTGCGAAGATTACCTTGGCTTTTTGCCAGCTGGCACTGACCTCTCTCACACACACACACACACACACACAGCATACCTCAAAGAGAGGTATCTGCAGTGTGTGAACTCTCTGCCCCGTTCAACCCAATCTTTTGCAGGATCAAAATGTGCACCAAAATCAACATGGATGACTTCCTTACGGTCCACCACGAGCTAGGTCACATCCAGTACAACATGGCCTACCGCGATCTGCCCTATGTACTGAGAGATGGAGCCAACGAGGGCTTCCACGAGGCCGTGGGCGAGATCATGTCTCTCTCGGCAGCCACACCCAAACACCTGAAGGCCCTTGGGCTGCTCCCAGCTGACTTTACGGATGACACTGGTATGAAGCCACCTCATCTGCACTATCAGAGGGGACTGTAACAATATATTATTGAGAATGCACTTGGGCATGAGATACATTATATTGTAAAAGTAATGAGGACTTTCAGCAATCAGTTTGAAATCTAACTAGGTATTTATGAGTTATTTGACATATAAATGAAACCTTGTATGCAGATGCCCCTAAATCTTCATAATTACTGAGATTCATGTGTAATGTAATGCAATGTAAAATAATATTGCAGTCAATTGTTCCCTAACGGCATTCAAACCTTGCTGAAATTACTGAGGATGTTGTCTCCAAATGTCTGACTCTGATGCACTCTGTTTGGCTCCAGAGACGGAGATTAACTTCCTGATGAAGCAGGCCCTGACTATCGTGGCTACTATGCCCTTCACCTACATGCTAGAGGAGTGGAGGTGGCAGGTGTTCCAGGGCACCATCCCTAAGAACGAGTGGATGAAGCGTTGGTGGGAGATGAAGTGAGAACACAGCTACCATCTGTTTACTGTAAACTGTATCAAGGATAGCACAGCTAGTTTGCATACCATCACAAACGTGCACTGCACTAAGGCTGCAACATAGTCAATTTATTGATGATCAATTATTCAATTAATCACCAAACAATATGGTTATTGATTAATCAGTTTGAGTATTTATTCTATTTTTTTGAGGAAAAAGAAAAAAAAATCTATGATTCCAGTTTCTTACTCTATGATAGTACACTGAGTATTTTTGGCATACAAAACAAGGCAGTTGAGGATGTCATCATATCAAAGGCTGATCAACTTTTCTTTCACCTTTTTCTGACATCTTATATAAACCAAGCAACTATTAATCAAGATTGATTAACAGATTAACTGACTAGGAATATAATCATTAGTTGCAGCCCTTCTCTGCACACACTGACAGGAAAAGATATGCAAACGTTTTTAGTTTTAGTGGCTTTTCTTTAAATGCTTAAGTACTTCAGTATTTTAAGTACTTCGATATTCACTCGCACACTCATACTTCACACCTCACAGCCCACAGAAGATCCACAGTTTTGCAAATAGGAGCATTAGTGGCGTTGAGAACTGAGTTGTGTATGTGGGCAGAGACAGAGGCTAACTGTAACTGACCCAGGTTTGTCCTCCTCACAGGAGAGAGCTTGTGGGCGTGGTGGAGCCACTGCCTAGGGATGAGACGTACTGTGACCCGCCGGCACTGTACCACGTTTCCAGCGATTTCTCTTTCATAAGGTGAATAACAAATGTGACAAAGTGCACAGGTGCAACACTGAGTCATAGGTCAAGGGATCAATGTCACCCTACAGTATGTCAGCATTATCGCAGTGTCTAAATATGAGCAAAGGATTGTTCTTCTATCTCTATCTCTCTCTCTCTCTATATATATATATATATATATATATATAGTGTATGTGTTTCAGATTGAAGTTACATTTCAATTATGAATGTTACAGACAAGATTGAAGAGATGTGGCTGAGTGCCCATGAAACATCTTGTATTTACTTATGAAATTCTGAGATGATTAAACAGGCGCTTGAGCATACACTGATTTGGCATCTGTGCTGGATACATTTTGACTCTCAGGTACTTCACAAGAACCGTCTACCAGTTCCAGTTGCAGGCAGCACTGTGTGAAGCAGCTGGACACATTGGTCCTCTGTTTAAGTGTGACATCACTAACTCCACAGCAGCAGGCAACAAGTTGAAGTGAGTTACCGATTTGCAGTCAATTGCCCTCAGCCCTAAATGTTACATTTTTTATCTACATATTTTTGTATTCTTTCTTTAATTTTATTCTATATAATTTCACATATGTCTGTCTTTATTTGTATATAATTTCATATACTATGCATTATGTTTATAATTCTTACGCATTATATGCAATATGCGTATGTATTTTATTCGTCCTGTTACTTAGACCATACGAGAGTAAAACGTAACTTGGTGTCTCAAAGGGCCATGTTAGAACTGGGGAAATCACAGTCGTGGACCCGAGCTTTGGAGCAGGTGGCTGGGGTGACAAGGATGGATTCCAAACCCCTGATGGATTACTTCAGCGTCCTCTATGATTGGCTGAAGGTGGAGAATCAGAAACACAACAGGAACCCGGGGTGGAAGAGCTCCCAGGACCCATGTAAGGCAGCTGATAATGTCCCCATCACTGTGGGTGCTGTGCTCTTATCTTGTTTCTCACAAGACAGGTGTTGTAATACCAGAGAACTAACCACAGGTGCTGGGTTTACGATGGAAATGAGTTCTTTTTTAAAGCTTGTGAGATTAAGTCAAACATATTTCTACAATTATGAGATGTACTTTGACACATTTGAAGACAGCTAAGTTAATTTCTCATTTCAAATGTATACTACATATAGCTATCATTTATTACTTATATTTAATGGCATTTTTTATTATTGTTTTCATGTTTTTAAAGTTTTACCATACTAAAATGTCATCATCCTTTCAACACTGTGAGAACTGCGATAGCTCTCACATCACCCCTGGCCCCTCAGCGTGTCAAGTAGTCGTCGCTGTGATGCAATATAAGTATAATATTGCCCTGAGCCCAATTTTCTTGTGTGTTTCTCTCTCCCTCTTCCCCACACAGTTTCGGTTGATGCGTTTAAAGTGCGATTGAGCCTGAAAGCTGCGCTAGGAGACCAGGCTGTGAGTCAAACCCCATATCTCACCACCTGACAGAGTAACTGACAGGTACAGAGATGCTCAGTCTGGCACCAAAAGGCATCCATGCAGTGGCCAACTGTTAAAGCTCAGGAATAACATCATCACTATTTCAAGCTAATCTATCTTTGTGTGGCTTATTCATGCTGTGGTCCCTGTTGCATAAATCCAACAGTGTCTGTCGCCTCTCCCCCAACCCCCCCCCCCCCCCAAATCTCCTCTTCAGTATCCCTGGAATGGCAATGAATTGTACCTGTTTAAGACTTCTATGGCTTATGCCATGCGACAGTACTATACAATGGAGAAAGGACAACAAGTGGACTTCATGTGAGTATTGGATTGTGGCTTTAAAGAAACAATAGGCCGCTATACTCAAAATGGGGCCAATGGATATATTATCATTACTTAAGTGGTTTGTTATGTGAAAATAATTCAGAGCATTTTCTTTGCTGTGCTCACAAAAAGGTCAGAGAATATCTACACTTACACAGAAACCCCCAGGATCTCGTTCTATTTTGTGGTGACTGATCCAGCCAACCCTGTCAAAACTATTCCAAAGGCAGAAGTGGAGGCAGCCATTCGGTAAGGCTGGATAACAGATCAATACCACTGCCCATGTCTTGTCAGTTGTTGTGTGTGGTTTCTGTAACACGGAACAATCCTTTTGAAAATCTTTGAAACAACAACAAACCACATTATTAATTAACTTTTATGTTCACGACTCATGTTTTTGTTAAACCAGCTTATCCAGAGGGCGTCTCAACAGTGTATTCCTCCTTGATGATAACACCTTAGAGTTTGAGGGTCTCATGGCAAAATTAGCCCCGCCCGCAGAGCCTACAGTGGAGGTGTGGCTGATCGTGTTTGGTGTGGTCATTGGCTTTGTGGTGTTGGTGGGAGCCTTCTTGATTGTCTCAGGATTCCGAAACAGGAGGTGAGATTTCACAGAAAAATCTCTATCCACCTTCGAGATTTTTAATTTAGAGACTAGATAGTGTTTATCATATCCCACACTGGGATCATATCTCGATGCACATAGGCTAAAAGAAAAAAAAGCCTTCATCTATTATGCTATAACAGCTGGAAAATAAAGAAATTTAGATTGCAGGAGAAGTTGAAGAACTCCAAGGCATACTGACAAAGTAGTGCACGCCTTTAAGTGTGCTATGTAAGGCATCATATTTGTTTTGTCAATGGCTTTCCATAGGAAATCACAGAAAGAGGAAGAAGAATCCAGCGACCATGGAAGCCAGCTTGAAGGAGTGACAAATAAAACCTTTGAAGACGATGATCTCCAGACAGGATTTTAAACACAACAGCTCATGAATCTACTATTTTTTTAACAGCAACGCAATATCACATTTTAATGAAAATGATATAGATCTAGAATATGTTTATATGTAAAGAGATTGTTTGTATATTTTAATATTAAAATTTAAATAATGCTGTATACTATCTTAATTAAATGCTTGTTTCATAAAACAGAGTAGGCTATACCATCTATCATGTCCATTGCCTCCATCAAAATTCTGTATTATACTGAACATCTTCGCTGTTGAGAATATCTTATCAGTAACTCACTGTTATTGTTTGCACCTGAGATATGTAGGCGATACCATCAGAGACCTGTGAGCCAATAAGAAACAAGGATTTTATCCTCATTGCTATACTAGCATATCAGCCTCATTAATCCTTTGTTACATTACCAATCCCTCCTAAGTAAGTTATATACAACATTTTATACAATTTATAAAAATAAATACTAACTGACCAAGTAGCTTGAGCAAAGTCAGTGCAAAGCTCTGAGCCATTTCATCCTAATGAGGAATAGGAGGAACATATTCCACGCTGCCTTTACTATACAACGTTTTCTATTCAGGCTGCATGAGCTTGATAGTAATTTCAGAAATATTTAATCTGTAAAGCAAAGTTAATTAAGCCTATAAATAAGCCTACTTCATTCTTTGTAAACGTTCCATTCATATGTTCCATGTATGCGCTGTTGCACGAGTGAGAGGGAGAAGATCATTCTCAACAGTTCAATCGAGAATTCTGCCCACCAGCACAGCACTGATCTGATTTCTGTCCAGTAACTATTGGCAAAAGAGCTGAGGAAAGCAATTTACATCAAAGAGTCTTCATCAGATATATTTTCGCCTACAAGTTGTGCGTAGCATAGTGTCTATCACAGTTTCACTTGGCTTCGAGACACAGGGACATACTGTAGTGGGCTGAAAGAAATGAGAACATTTTGGAGTTTCATTATAAATACACAGTCTTCACACACATTCACAAAACTGTTATTAGATACTGTCTTTCACTTCCTGGTTTTTAGTTAACAAGGATTTAGAAAATATGAAAATATTTATATATTTTAGGAATAGAAAATATTTACAAAATCAAAACAGAGATAATGAATTCAAAAAGAAAAAGAGGAAGGGAAACTTTCAGCAAGTTAGGCCTACACTGATAAACTGATAAATCCTCTATGCTTCCCAAGCATATTGCCAGCTGAACCACATATGAATAACAAATAATGGGATAGTGTTGATGCAAAGCCATATATATTATTTATACTGTCTATAGCACTAATTGCAAATCCTCAAATAAGGTTTGTTGCTTGGATAGAGAGGCTATTGTGGGCATTAGGCAGTAGGCTTTGGCTATTTTTGTCAATGGCTGACAGAATGACAATGAATGAATCAATGAAATGAAACAATGCATAGACTACTATGTATCAACAAATAATCAAACAAATATAGATAGATAGGACCTCACCATTCTTCGATACTGTGGCTTCAGTGAATCTAGTGTTGGATTGTTGGTCGCAAGCGGTCGCAAGTTTAGCTGCTGGTGGGCGGTGGCTTTTTGCGTTGCGCTATCTCATCTCATTGGCTACTACCTGACCACATGCACGGAAGTGTGCCGCCGAACTTGTCAAGTAGGTCGGTTGAACTCGTTTCTCAGTAAAGGTAACTTATTATGGCCAATTCCTGAAACAGTCGTTTCTTAATCTACTGGTCCTAGTATCGTGAAGATTTCATAGCAGTCCGTAGCGATCACTGTCATTAGCCTATCATGGCGAAACCCAAATTAATTGTGTTTGACTTGGGTAAGTAGCCTATCTATTACCTGACCTGGCCTGACACCATGTGTCTTCTTGTTGCAATATTACATTAGAGCCTGTCCTTTAGTGTAGGTTTGGACCATTTGTAAACTTGATTTGAATGGTAGGCCTACTCTTGGACCATTTGTAAGCTAAACTTCAAATTGTAGGACGAAACAGTCGGTCAAGTAGTGGAGTAGGCTACATATTTTAATGAGCATGTATCACTATTTTGTTATTGTTGAGTTGTCTTTAGCAAGCATTGTCAAGCAGACTTCCGTGGCTTGATCTTGATTATCTGGTGTGTTGTTTCCTACCTCTTCTCGGTGTTTCTGTCATCCAGGCTATAGTGCTCGCAACTGCTGGGCTTTCTGCTAATGTGGGTTAAAACGTCTTGTGAAGTGTCAGATATCTTAAACACTGGGTCACGCGCTTAGAGTAGAGCTGCACGTGAGCCAATATATTATTTCTAGCCTACCTTTGAATTGTTGATGGTAAGTAATGGCATTTTCTTTATTCACACACGCCTGTCTCCCGCTGCGGTGCTGCAGATTATACCCTCTGGCCTTTCTGGGTGGATACACACGTCGACCCACCTTTTCGTAGAAATGAAAGGTAATGGTCCTGGGCGGGCACTGCTCCTAGTAAGCTGATTTTCACGTGTTCATAATTTACGAGTGCATTTACCTGTCAACATTTCTCTCTCACTCTCTCTCTAGTGGTAAAGTAGTGGATTCTAGAAGTTCTCCCATTTCCCTCTACAAGGACACTGTGAATATATTGACCTCCCTCCATGGTCAGGGCATGAAGATTGGAATTGCTTCAAGGTGAGTCGGAGAAGGGGAGACACTGACGTGTGTAGGCTACATACATGTATTATTAATATGTTTCATTGAGTAGCTTGTGTTTACTTAACTGAGTGCCTTGCATTGACTAGAACTGGGGAAACAGAAGGAGCCAACCAACTGCTGTCCCTGTTCAGCCTCAACCAGTACATCTCCTTCAAGGAAATATACCCAGGTTCAAAAGTGACACATTTTCAGAGGTAATGCTTGGTTTACATACATGCATTACACATCATGACTGGACATAGAAAACGGGAGGCTGTTTTTCCAGGGGATTTGCAGGGGCATTCTGGGGTGGGGTTATGCATTTTCTGCAGAATGAAAGTGGATTGGTCAAGTCTGGCTAACCTTGCATCTCAGCAAGGACAAACACAAAATTACACACCTGGATCACATGTGGATGAAACTGTCAAGGAAGTCAAGGAAGTCAAGGAAGAGCTCGTCATGAAAAGACAAGCATCCCAAATTTTCACTGTCTCTGGGACATCCCTGTCACTATTCTGTAGGCCATTCTGACAGGTATATGCAACTGAGCAAGCCTCTGATTTGACTCCAGTAGAGTAATAAAAAATAACATCCTTGAGTGAGCCCCAGCCTACCAGTAATGATCACACATGTGTTGTATGTTTGATATGCATGCAGAGTTCAGGAGACAGGGGATCTGATGGATGAAAGGGAATTGAAATCTAGCCCTTGGTAATGGAATGGTACCGGTGTGAAAATGCTTTGATGGAACATTTGTACATTGTATTTTTCTGCAGGTTACAGGCAGACAGCGGCGTCAAATACAATGAAATGATGTTCTTTGACGATGAGTCCAGGAACATTACAGACGTCAGTCGGCTAGGTATAGCTATTCTTCTATAGTGTATACCCATGCTTTGAGCTCCTGTGTTCTGCCACATATTTCAACCAGCAGCTACACATTTTACAAGCATATCATTTTTTTTTTACATTTTACAAATCATATAATGATCAGTTTGAAGGCACTGTGTTTGCAGTTACTAACACATATCCGAATCTTCTCAGGTGTGCACTGTGTCCTTGTTCGCGATGGAGTGACCTCAAAACTAGTTGATGAAGCGATTCAGCAGTTCTCCAAGTCACACTCGTGATGATTGAGCCATCAGAATCTATGGAGTCAGACCACTGGATGTCAGTGTGGAACCATTGCACTAGTCTTTTGAGACCTCTTGTTTACAAAGTTGTCATCTGTATTTACACTCAGATGTGCACAAGTATAAACTTTACAGCAACAGCATCCGTGTGGCAACTGCTATAAGGCTATGAGATTGTAATAGGATGTTATAGAAATGACAGGGATGTGTAAATGCCCTCTGGGGGATTTTCTCCAAGTTTGTGTTCTTTTTAGACACAGAACGGATTTTTCTAAACCATCCTGTTGACTCCTTTATTTCTCTATGTTTTCTTTCTAAGTTTCCGCTTGGCGTTGTTGAATAGGAAGTGGCTTACCAATCTACAAATTACTATTATTTGTCTCTTCGCCACTGTCGTCTTTCATAGGAATGATATCCCTTGAGTTGTTACACACATTTAACAAGCACTGTATTCAACCTATTTATTTAGTGTATAATTTTAAGAATATGATAGGCAGAGCATTGTGATATATGGCATTTTACTGGGGCACAATGCTCTGCCTTTCTCATGTGCAGTGTCATTTTAATTTTAGTAGCTGTTATGTTTTTAATTTGGGTTGGTATGTAAAGGTGCCCAACTCTCCTGGTGATTTACCATCTAATAGGTTTTGGTGGCAGCCAAGTGTTTAAATGACCTGGGCGTCTGTGCCACGCAGATGCATCTGAACGGCTTGATTAGCTCTCTGAGAATAAGGCCTGGGCATCCCTGTCCCTGCTGTGTAGGAAATGAATGAGGACTGCCAAAACGCCCAACTGCCCAACATTCCCAAATGCACTGTTAGAGTCAAGAGAGTGTGTTTAAAATGATTGCAGTTATTATTTAACAATGGCTTTAACACAAGAAAGCTTTTGGGAAACACTGTTTTAGAGAGTCCATTTGGCAGGGTTGAAGCTAAAAATATACAAATTATTTTATCTTGTCTGACATTTATTTTCAAAGTTTGTTATGCCATGGTATTAATTGCTTTAATTATCTCAGCTATGTATTCTTGTACAACTAATACAACTAATTATAAACTTAAAGCACTTAAATTCATAAAGCAAAATTCCATCCTGCTGAGTGAGGGTTGATGTATTTGTGTAAGTGGCAAGTTGTCACATAGTGCATGGTTGTGGGGTCCTTTCATACTTTGCCATTTGGGAGTTGTGACGGCCCTGGTTTTTGATTCTGTACTTGACCTCTGTACTGTTCCTCCATTAAAGTAAATAAAAAGCAATGCAAACCCAGTTAACATTGTGCTGATTGTCACATAAGCAAGTTACTGTTAGATCTACATGCAAATCAGAATTTTTATAAAGGTTTTATTAGCTTTTAACTTGTGTGCTTGAGACCTAATGTATCTTGATATGTCACATTTGTATAGGCTTACTGTCATTACCCTTAGTTTACATTAGTCACATTTATCATTATTCTCTTTGAGGAAAATCAAAGGTTAATCAAAATAAAAAATAAATCTTGCTATTTAACATCTTACAATTTTTGTGCATTGAAACACATTCTTACCTGAGTTTCATTCCATGGTAATTTATCCACATAAACTTTCAAAGAAAACATGGCTGTGTGACTTTGATTTCTTATGTGACCAAAAAGGTTAAAAGGGATTCAGTTGTATTGCTGTGAATCAAAACAATGCTGTATGCTTTTGGTGACAACAGGAAACATGCCATTTCTATGAAGGCAGCCTACAAAGGAAGTGACCTGAATCACTAGTGTATTGAAATCCTCATTGTACAATAGTATACAGTGATTCAATTGCTCTTTTACCAGTAATTAATAGGACTTCTTCAGAGAGATTCAGACTGTGGTCGAACATCTCCTTTAAATTCCTTGATTACAGTTGATTGTTAATACATTAAATACAAATAATCAAACAAATAAATCCTCAGAGACAAGTTTGAGACATCTCATTAATCTGTTACAGATTAAACTTTTATTTTGCCAGACAGAGGAATGGTTTTAGATTGGATTACAACGACAAATAAATGTTTATTATATCTTAAATATGACCTCACCAAATGACCCCTCTGCACTCTCAGGTTTGCAATCGTATATCTTCTATGACTGGAATTGTTTTTGGAGGAAAACTACGAGAGGAAGAAATTGGAATAGGAGCTTTTGTTCACTGATGTTCATCTGAGATATACCTCCAAATGGGTGGGTGCTTTTTTAGGTCTGTTGTAAAAAACAGACATTGCCTTGGAAATGAGACAGTTCCTGCTTGATGCTTGACGGTCAACCTCGTTTTTATTTTTATGATATATTCCTGAATTGATGAGATCGTTTTAATTAATCTTATTGTAAAGAATTCAACGGAATCCGTCACAATCCTGTTAATGTGATGGCGAAACCAAAATTAGTTGTGTTTGACCTGGGTAAGTTCTGTAACCTGGCCTTGTAGTCAGGGGGCCTATGTAGTTTCTGTGGGTTTGGAATGTTAATTTTTGGAGAGTGGTTGGACTGTCTTTAGAGGTCATTGAACATGGAGAAAAATGATGTCTCCATTTTTTTTACCTGTTTCAACCCTATTTTTTTTAAATCGTATATTTCACCATACATTTCGCCTAAATCACTGGCTATGATGAATAAAGTTCACAAAACAGTTATTTTCAACAGTATGATTGTATGTCAGTATTATGATTGTATGTCAAACAATTAGAGATAAGATCAATAACCAATCAGTTTCACCAAATACACATACTCCATTGCTGAAAGATAGCAAAAACATAACAGAATCACAGATGAGACCTCAAACAACATTTAATTCATTTACATATACGCAACATATTATCTCACCTCCACAATTTCCTCATCAAAATCTGCAACTAGTCTACTAAACCCTATTCCTACTCACCTTCTTAAGACTGCTCTCCCCTTCCTGGATAATGTTTTGCTCTAGATTATAAATAATTCAATGCTATCAGGGCATGTACCACAGTCGTTTAAGACATCTGTTATTAAGCCCTCCCTCAAAAAACCTAGCCTTGTATCAATACTGGTCCTCCTGGACCTCAGCGCTGCCTTTGACGCCATAGACCATGACATACTACTTAGGCTTGAAAATTTGATAGGCATCAAAGACTCAGCACAGCTTGGTTTAGATCATACCTTCCTAACCGTCAACAATTTGTACAGGTCCATAATAAACCATCTACCCAGATTATGGTAAAATATGGAGTGCCTCAAGGCTCAGTACTGGGGCCCCTGTTGTTTACCAGATGATACATAACTATACCTCTCCATAAAACCTGTTGAATTAATCCTGTTAGCCAAACTTGACACATGTATAAGAGATATATAGACATGGATGACGAATAATTTCCTGCTTTTGAACTCAGATAAAACAGAAGTCACGGTTTTAGGTTCTAAAAAGATGAGGGATATCCTATCCACATCTCAGGCTACATATAGTGATCTTCCACTGACCTCATCCACAATTGTTAAAAACCTAGTAGTTATAATTGAGGACCTAGCACTAAATAATCACATAAAACAGATCACCAAAACTTAATTTGACCATTTAAGGAACATTTCAAAGATAAGGAAGTCCTTATCCTTACCAGATGCCGAGAAATGAATCCATGCTTTTGTCACCTCAAGGATAAGACTATTGCAATGCTATTACGCTGGCTGTAATAATACCTGTCTAAAGACCTTACAGCTTATACAAAATGGAGCTGCTCACACACACAAAAAATATGAACATATTTCCCCTATCCTAGCATCCTTACACTGGCTACCTGTTAAAAGTCATTGACTTCAAAATATTACTTATATCTTTTGGTTGGTTGCCTGCATTGAAAGAGGACACCTCATGAAGATGCTCTTTTGTCTGCTTCTGACAGAAGAAGCACTTATCTATGCTGGCAGCAGCTGCTGCTGAACAAGTGTACATAGTCCCTCTAGATGGACTTGATGCAGTTGCAGGTGTTGCTGCAGGTTCAGAAGATGGTCTGCCACGTCTTTTCTGAAGACACTGAGTCTTGCCTGCTTTACATGACTTCTAGTAGCGAATCTTAGCATGCTGCAGATGCTTACTGTTACAGGTGGATTTGTAGCAGTTCCTGTGCCAAACTGCTTTGTTTTGTTGTAAAACTAGATGTACCGCAGAGCGGTACAAAATATGACCGCCGCTCAGTCCTGTACATCCGTTCCGTGAAAAGAAATCACACTTCAATTTGTCTCCATATTTTACTCCATCCCCCACTCTTGAAACTTTTGTGTATGCTTGTTTGGCATGCCTGAGTGTGTGTGTGCGCGGCTGCACAGAAAGTAGCCTACTGGTGCTGAAAAGGTGAATAGATTGTAGAATAGCCAAAGAAGATGTAGCATTGTTATAAAACCTTTAAAATCTCTAAACAATCACAAGTAGGGCAGTTCATCACAGTTCATCCATTGCAACTGGATTGATGAAAGGTCACTTACACCTGTAGGCTACATTGTATTTGGGAAAAGCAAAAGGTATCAGCATAATGTTATTTATTTATTTATTTATTTATTTATTTAAAAACAAAAACATCTCTGTCAGTTCCATGCCGTTTTCAACAGCTATCAAAAACAAAGGTCATTTTTGGATGGATGGATTTTTTGTGAATGTTTCTTCTTCTACAGTACATAAGATTTTAGTCATCTTTAGTTCATGTGATACTTTATTGTCAATGCACAAATTAAGTAACAGTAGTCTGAAACGTTATTGTTAATGCACAAATTAAGTAACAGTATTCTGAAACGAAATGCTGTTTTACATCTAACCAGTGGTGCAAATAACTGACATGTCCAAATGGGCCTTGATGAAAAGCGTCGCTAGACTGTTCATACACATTTTAACGGGCCAAAGTTGAAGAGCTGTTGTCCGTTATTGTTCGTGCAAATATAGGCTGATTCATGTTCCCTTGCATTGTGTAACTGAGGTCCATGGCTAGTCTGGCTTTCACCAGACCAAGCTCAATCTTTTAAGAAATCAAAAAATAAATAGCGGGCAGATCAGGCTGGGTTTGCCTAGTCCATAGGCACCCAATATTGTTAAATTTTCCGATTGAGATATCCACGCTCTGGCTATTCTAAATGCAAAAATGCATCAGGGAGTTATGACAAAACTATAACTAACAAACTAGATCCTAATAGAAAGCTGTTAGCGTCCCTAAGCTACAGGTAGGCTTATAAGGTAGGCCTATTTACAACATAAATTGTCAATAGGCTATGCTGGCGACACAAATAAAATCTCCTTTGGAAACCAATGGCTCACGCCTTACAGTATCAAGCGGACTTAAACTGCCATATCGTGGCGAAAAGTTGTAATAAAATTCACGCAGCTCCATGAGTCAAGGAAAGCGCGAATGAAGTAGCCACTTCTAAATGGGACCCACTACACAGTAGCTTAAGGTGTGTTGCTAAAGCAGCCATAATGAAATGAAGGTGTCATTGTTTGGATACTTCACACACACGTGCTTTTTAATTTTTTAATTTCACAGACTACAACTACCAAGCTGGAATCAAAGCACATCGATTCCCCTCTCACATCCTGCACGCACTTAAAACAAAATAAACAGGCGTCTCAGTCTCACGCATGTAGGCCTATAGACAAAACAGTATCAGACCAGTGTAACGTTGGTAAATCTTCCATTGCACAGAATGATTTTTTTTAGCACGTGCAACAAATGACAGTCGAAAGATACAATTACAGTGCTGCTATCAATTTGCTTGGTATAACCGCATTTATAGTTTTCTACAAATGCAATAAATCAATGCCTCCATCACTCAACCAACGCTAATGGTAACATTACCTTGGTCCTTATTGATATTATAAGATTAACGTAGCTGCAGTAAAAAACAAGCATGTCCGATAAACATCCTCAGATTTATTTCGGCTTCAAGAAGAAATGGGAATTACATTTCATGTGAACATCGTCCTATCCTTATTAGACGTTCTCTGCGGTAAACTACAGTCCTTGTAGGAAGCGTCCATTGTTTTTCCAACCTACTTTTAACTTCCAACAAAATTACGTCTCACTGCAACGATGCGCCATCTAATGGACAAACGACTACTTATCGCCAATACTGGAAATGCAGCCATGATGATGATGATGAATATTTATTTTGGCTTTCTTTTAATCCTACTGAATTTGTAATGGATGGATGAAATTCATGCATGAAATTCTACGAAACTTGACATACTCCCAGAGAATGCCAGGTCAATCATACACATAAAATTTGGTGCAGTTCTGAACATCTTAACTGAAGATAGGGGCGATTAAAGCAGAATAATATTGCATTTTCATTTTTTACCGGGGGGGGGGGTGCAAATCACAAATGAGTGATTATGGGCCAGGTTGATGTGGGCCCTTGAGACCAACATACCAGAAAAGATTCTTCATCCTCAGTGCCACGGTTCAGGTAGTTATTTAGGAAAAACTGCTTTTTTTGCGGTTCGGGGGGGGGGGGGGGGGGTGGCCCCCGGGGACGAAACAACATTTTTCCATAAAAGTCTAGTGGGGCTACATACCCACCAAATTTCATCTGCCCCGGTGGTTCGGTGTCCCGGGTATCGTTGACCAAAAATTCAGGAAGTAGATGACGAAAAAAAAAAAAAAAAAAACTTTGACAATCCCTATATGACCGCTTCGCTAGCTTCGCTAGCGGCGGTCATAATAACTGCACTGTAACAATGTAATCTTTGGCTGATCTGTGATCACCATCTCCATACTCTCACATGGACAAAAACAAGAAATTTGGCATATGTCTCTAGTGATGGGTCATTCACCAGTCCACACATATCTGCCACGGGATACATAGCCCAAAATCTGTTTCTTTTAGAATATGTGTGCCATCACCTGACTAACAGAAAGACACACCTCAGAATATAACCTAACTAGACTGTGCCACCATGAACTATGAAAATCTGCTTGCTCAAATGTAGAAGGCTAGAAGGTCACTAACAGTGTTGGGCAAGTTACTTTAAAATCGTAATGTATTATGCATTACTTATTACTGTCATTTCAAAGTAATTTGTTACATTATAATATTACTGTCTCTGAATTGTAAGGCATTACACTACTATTGCATTACTTTTAAGTTACTTTCACCAAAATATCTAGAAATATGGATTTGGCATTCTAAATGCAGTTTATTACGCTCAATGCAGCTCATTGCTCTTCCAATGGAGGGAGATGTGGTATAGCATAATGACAGAGCTAGGAATGCAATAGGAGCAGTGCTCATGATGCAATACAAAGAACAATCATAGTCAGAATTTTGTTAAAAACCGACAAAAGGTCAAAGTCTGGTAAATTATGATAGAAATACTGTAACTTTAAGGCCTAGGCCTTCTCATTAAAATCAACAGAGAGCCTAAATCAAAGCTTACATAAAGAAATGTCAAGATGGTGGCCAGCTGGCCATTTCGGTGCCCTAAGTGAGTGGCTTTGAGTGAGTGACATTTAAATGATAACTCAAACACCTAAAGTAAAATAAAAAGGCTTATAATTTAAGACCATTAATGTGTGTTTTTAAACATTAATTTCTGAAGAAATGCTGTTTTACTTATAAATGGTGCACTGTCACTTTAACAACATTTATCTTTACGTTCTCATAATGCCCTTTTGCCAGCTCTTGTTTATTTAAGTTACATTGATAGCACAATATTAACAATAATATGCACAATGTTAAGTTGTTATAAGCAGCCTTCATTGCTTTGTAAATGGAAGTGTGCAATGACATGTTGCTTCACATTTCTTTTTGCAATTAAAAGTGAATTATGTGCCTGGTAGCCACCTAGCTATCTGAATGGAATGCGTTTCAGTCGACTCGGCATATCATGTGCTTCATGAAATGCTTGGAAAACGAATTATTGAAGACCCACCAATTCCATTCTAGTACTACGTGGTGGAGATTGAGAGAACCCAAAAAGTATCAAATTTGCATGTAACATGGTGTTAGTGCATTTTGACATTGTAAACGTTATTGAGTGAAACGCCGTTTGCAGTAAAGCTACTTTTCATTGGCTATATTTGGGTGCCCCCTCTGTCCTTTGGTGCCCTATACGCAAAGTGCATGCTGCGCGTGGGAGCGGTGGCATTGCCATGCTACACAATCTTTTTCTGCATTTCTATCCCTTTATTCTCTTTAATTCAAGTTCACAGCACAAAGCTGACATGCACTACTAAGAGCATAGTTTGTGTTTTAACAAGAATCAAAAAGATTAGCATGGCACCACTTTAGATGTTTCATTAAACTACTTGTGCTATTTCGCGAGGCATAGAGAGATCTTTCGGGTTCGCACACAAAGTGCACTTACTTAACTATTATGTTCTTCATATCCTTGTGTCTGACAAGCTGAAAATAATAAGCGTAGGCTTATGTCTATCCAGCAAATAATCCGACTTCGAGTCTGCTGCAGCCACAGTCATCTTCAACAAGTATCAGGAGATAACGTTCTACTATTATGCGCGATTTTTTCTTCTCTGTTGTTCTCGCGGTGGTGTTTGCGAATATGTATTAAAAAAAAAAACACCACTTAATTTCGGGTTAAAATGCATTGTAACGCGCATTACTGAAGTTTGTACCGAGTAAAATATTACCCAATTTCTTTTAGTAATGCCTTACATTACCGCGTTACTGCAAACAGCAATATATTACAGTAATTACATGACTTTTGTAACGCATTACTCCCAACACTGGTCACTAATATCACCAACCATGAAGAACAGAGCACTATGTGCTTCAGGTTATTTGATATTCTAAATTCTATAATTGCCAGCTATCAACAGCCAACTGTCACTGGTAGTGTATCTCTTTCTCTCTCTTACACACACACACACACACACACACTCACCTGTCTGTTTGTCTATCTTACCCTTTCTTTTCTTCACACTTACATAGGCTACGGAAGGCCTTACAGACGTCAGCTGGTACTAGCTATGTAAAAGTCTATTAAACTTGATTTAACAGAGATCTCTGCACTTTGTACTCTGAATGCATGTAGACAAGAACTGGCAGAGCAGGCTAGGCCTACACTCAAGCACACTAATAGGCATGAATTGATAGTATTGATATTGAAGATTTTTTTTTTTTAAGCGGACAATTTCGAGAATTCTAGGCACAATTTCTTGTTAAAGAGATCAATCATCAGCCTAAAAATGTTTTATAATGTTGTATTGTTTATGTGGTCCACTTTTGCACACTACCTTGTAGAATATATTTGCTTTTTGGCACCAAACCCTATGCTATAATACCGGCAATGTGAGGTTTATGGACAAAACACCAAATTTGACCTTTTCTGAATTTGACCTTTGATTTGGGTCCTTCAAAACCTTCAAAAAAATGGAGACATGTTTTTTTTAAGAACCCCTAGAACAAAGATATAATGGTCTCCAAAAATTAACATGCGAATCCCACAAGCCCAAAAAATTAGACACATAGGCCCCCCTACTATTGGTGTTTGCAAGTAGCAAGTGTGTACCAGACCGTTATGCAGAGCTCAAATGTTTCAATCGACTGATGCCTGTAGTAGGCTATTGCCAACCTGGGCTGTGTGATTGGTAGATCAGAGCAGAAATACTTGGCCATGACATACGGATGCTGTTTATTTCGCTAATGATAGCCTGTGTCTTGTAAAACATAGCAGACATCATACAGACATGTTAACAAGGTTAACATGATTTATTTGATAAGCATTGCATTGTCAGGCTTCCATGGCCTAACTTTGATTCCTGTATTATGCCTCAGGTTTCTGCCAGGGTACTCTGCTACTTTCTGCCTGTAGTTTGTTTTATAAAGTGGTAGATTTTTGAGCTGCACATGCGCCCATACATTTATATATTTTTAATTGTTAATGACAAGTAAATAATGCATTTCTTTGCACACATATGCCTCCCAATGTGATGCTGCAGATAACACCCTTTGGCCTTTCTGGGTGGATGAAGTCGACCCACCTTTTCACAAAAAAGAAAGGTATGGTTCTTAAATGGAAGAATATTTATTTTTTTAGTTTTAAGTTTTAACAGACGTGGAAGCCACATCTATCTCTCTCCCTCTATCTCTCCCTCTCTCTCTCTTTCTCCAAGTGGCAAAGTAGAGGATTCCACAAGTTCACCCCTGTCCCTCTTCAAGGACACTGTGAATATATTGACCTCTCTCCATGGTCAGGGCGTGAAGATCGGAATTGCTTCACGGTGAGTGGGAGGAGTGGAGAGAGAACTGCTCACTTCTGTGCACATTTATTATGAATAAGCTTCAGAGTATCTTGTGTTTACTAACTGAGTGCCTTGCATTGACTAGAACTGAAGAAATAGATGGAGCCAACCAACTGCTCTCCCTTTTCAATCTCAACCAGTACACTGTATATCTCCTTCAAGCAGATATACCCAGGTTCCAAACTGACTCATTTTGAGAGGTAAGCCTTGGGTTACAAGTAGAAATTCACAACCAATTACAATATCTTAAAATATCACAATATTTCAGTGAGGCAACTCCTAGTATTCCTAGCATTGTTTGATTTGAAAAAATTGCCTGTTGCAGGTGTCTAGGCTATATGGTGAACTGCATTTTTCTACAGGTTACAGGCAGACAGCGGCGTCAAGTACAGTGAGATGCTGTTCTTTGACGATGAGTCCAGGAATATCAATGATGTCAGTCGACTAGGTATAGCAAGCAATGCCTTTATAGAGTCTGCTCATTCTATCACCTCTCGTGTATTGCCACATTATTAAACCAATTACTATACACTTCACTAGAAAAATACAGGTTACAGGCAGACAGCGGTGTCAAATACAATGAAATGATGTTCTTTGACGATGAGTCCAGGAACATTACAGACGTCAGTCGGCTAGGTATAGCTATTCTTCTATAGTGTATACATGCTTTGAGCTCCTGTGTTCTGCCACATATTTCAACCAGCAGCTACACATTTTACAAGCATATAAAAAAATATTTACATTTTACAAATCATATAATGATCAGTTTGAAGGCACCGTGTTTGCAGTTACCAACACATATCCAAATCTTCTCAGGTGTGCACTGTGTCCTTGTTCGCAATGGAGTGACCTCAGAACTAGTTGATGAAAAGATCCAGCAGTTCTCCAAGTCACACTCGTGATGATTGAGCCATTAGAATCTATGGAGTCAGACCACTTAATACCAGTGTGAAACCACCATTACAACAAGACTTGTTTACAAACAGTTCAGTAAAATCGTGTAGTGAATACAGCTGCAATGTGCTTCTGCATTAAATAAAGGAGTTTAAAATGTGCAGTATAAGACATTTGCATATCATATGTCTCTTATATTTTTAATTTAGCTTAATTTACCCAACTCTATTGGTGATCTACTATCTGCAGTCAGGTGTTTAACTGACCTGGATGTTGTGCCATGCAGATGCATCTGAACGGCTTGATTAGCTCTCTGAGATTAAGGCCTGGGCATCCCTGTCCCTGCTGTGTAGGAAATGAATGAGGACTGCCAAAACGCCAACTGCCCAACATTCCCAAACGCACTATTAAAAGAGTGTGTTTAAAATGATGTCATTCATTCATTGATAATTTAACTACAGTAGCAATGCTTTTGGGAAACATCGGTTTGGTTTGAATTGGCTTAAATATCTCAGTAACATATTTTGATGTAGCAGCCAATTGTTAACACAAAGCACTTTAATTAATGAAACAAATTGTATCCTAATGAGGCGTTTGATGTTTGTGTGGCATGTTGTTGCCCAGCACATGTCACTGCCCAGTGGGCTGTGTGGTTCTTGGCTTTGGGCACTTCACACTGTGCCCTTCGGGAGTTGGGAAGCTTTTGATCCTGCACTTGGCCTCTCTGGGTGCCTGAGTCTCCATGTACCGGTGTGTATCAAAATGACCAATCACCACAGCAATAGAGACCCAAGTCTAGAGTAGCTTTTTAGTCAAGTATGTGTATAGCCTATGTGGCGTGGCATTTCTTTTTCTGCCTTAGTGTAATTAGACTACAATATGTGAATAAACATAACAGGGAATGTCATCATTTTGTATTTACTGTACATCAACATTTGTATACTGCTGGTTTAGCAGTTATTAGGTTGCACAAAATATACAACCTTTTCCCAGAGGCTCCAGATAGCCAAAAGGTTTAACCTTTTAAAACAAACTTTTTATTATTTTTTAAGCTCTTCCTGAATGTATGATAGACTCAACCTTAAGGTGCATTAACCCATAACACCGTTTTCTCCTGCTTCCTAACAAATATAGAAATGTGCTGGCATATTGCACCACTCTTCCCATAGAGGGAATGTGATATTTTTTTTCTGATACAACTCAGACATTAGGCAGTGATGATTATTTATTGGCACATTCACATTTCCCCTTACGGAGAGGAATATGCGGTCACATCTGCATCCAAAACCCACACCTCAGTGGAATTTTCAATTTATCACTGGAGTTTAAGACAATCCGCCCAGAGTGAAATAGGCCATTTTTACCATAATTTCCTTTGCCAAACTAGGGCCCATAGTTTTCCACACTGTTCATACTTTGACCATTTTCTTCATTAGTCACATTTAAATTAAGCCATTATCCCATGATTACATATATTTAAAATATTTCTAATGATTGTTTTTTGTAGAAAGTGCTAATTCAAAGTAATATGTTATTATTTAACGGCCCAGCCTTATTAGCTTTAAAGCAAATTATAATGTGAATTTCCTCTTATCCAATGCTAGTATGATTTGTCCACTTAAAATAAAAGGTCTCTTATGATGGTGCAGGAAGACGTAAGTGAGAATTTAAGTGAGCTACATGTTTAAATTGGTCCCCACCCACAGCAGTGTAAATTGAAGCATTTCTGTATGTTTTTGGCAAAATCAGGCAGCCATCAGTGAAGACAGCCCACATAGGCAGTGACCTGTAACACCAACAGTATATTGAAATCCCTATTAAATAGGAGCTTACAGTGATTGAACTGCTATCTGTTTTCAGTTAATTAAAATGGGATTCCAGTAAAGAGATTCAGATTGTGGCTGACTGTATCCTGACCTCTACATTCCTTGATCACACTTGATTGTTAATACACTGTGAAAGGCTATTTCCTGATGCGTAACGACAAATAAATCCACTTTTGCAGTCCTTGATCACAGTTGAATGTTGAACACATTATGAAAGGCTATCTTCCTGACACTCTCTGACAAAAAAAATCCACAGAGACAATTCTGAGACATCTCATTAATTTGTTACAGAAGATGAGAAATTTTATTTTGCCTTGAAGGTACTGACAGAGGAATGGTCTTAGATTGGATTACAACATCGGGAATAATGGCATCAGATCCAGCAATGACGGATATAAAAAGATGCAATGGTCACAGCTTATTGATTGTAAATAGATAGTTTTGCCCACTGGATGGATAAGCTTAACTGTAGCCAAAGAAGTCATGTCTCTCAGCACACCCTCTAGACTACTAATGCTTTACAGTTCAACAGCAAACTGGAGTTTTGTTTGACAATGGTCTTCATTCAGTTTCCCCTGGCCCACAAAGAAAAAGATCAAATCCATTCTGCAACATGGCATAAGCCTGTATATTTGTTTCAGTTGGTTCAAATTCTACACATAATCTGGCAATCTAAAGACAGCAACCGATACACTTCTTCCACACCATTTCCCCTCTCTCCTTCACAATTATCACAATGTCATCATTGCGTTTAAAAGATTAGTATTTACATATACACAGTACACAGTCCATATCAGAGTTTACAATAGGAAAACACAGGTGCTCTTACTACAAAATGGTCATCTTCTTGGAGGGGGTCACATTTGCATAGTGTGTCATCAATTTGACTACTGTATGAACAATTATAAGTGCCATATCTACATGCCAACTCTCGGGTGGGTCTCTTACTGAAAGCACCAGTCTGATGCTCTGTACTGAGCGATTATTAGCACAGCACAAGAAAGAGGACTGTTACCAGCGCACATTCTCCCTGCCAATATTTTGGTCACCCATGCACGAAATAGCGAGCGCGACTGCATCTGATGTGTGATTTCGAATTCGATTGTCACCGATTTAGAGCGTCATTGAGTCATCTCAGCCAGTGCGCACTCTCTCGACTTGCTCGGGGAGAGAGAATACTCTTATTAATACATCAATATTAATATGGCAGATATCCTGCATTTTTAATGAGGCCTATTTTCCAATGCAACTTGCTGGGCTCTGAAATCAATATTTCAGAAATGAGATGTCTCATAACTTTGGCTTTGAGTGCTAAAGTAAATTATTCACATTGCTGTTACAGGAGAGGTCTAGAAGTGACTGAACCTGTAACTTGTATGGTGTGTGTACCCTAACTTCTAGTGTGTGGGGGGGTGTTGCACTAGCATACCTTTCTGTGCTTGTTAAAGTCTAAAATATTCCCTTGGTCTTCAGTTGTGCACACAAGTTTTCAAAACTCTTATTGCCTTTGGAAGAACTTCACCTCAGTGCACTGTTACCTTAAATCTTTACCCCCCTTTCTTTTTTCTCTCTCCCACCCTCTCTCCCTCTTTTCCTCCCTCTCCCTCCCTCCCTCCATCTCACACACTCGCTCGCTTGCTTCACACTCTCTTTCATTTTATCCGCTTTTCTTCCTTGCCTTTAAAGTTCTATCCCCTCACCTTGATCGTCTTCCATTTGCACCCCTGTGACTGTCTGCTCCACCTTTGGTTTGTCATTAAGTCCCTTTCCCTCCGGATCTTCCGTTTCGTCTTTGTCAGATGCCTCCTCTTTCACCTCTCCGTTTTCCCTCCCTTTTTTCGCCTCCTCCTTTTCTTGTTCCCTCTCTTTGTAAATGGACACCAGCCTGTCGAACTTTGGCCCCCACTCCTCTATGCTGCCGGCGGACTCCAGCTCCGTGTCTCCCTCGCTCTCTAAAGAGCTCAGGGAGCCTGCTTGCGAGCCGCTTCCCTCCAGGCCGTACGTCTGCACCGAATCGTAGGGTGGCTGTAAGGGGTCAAAGGTTACCTGAGCCAAGCGATGCTGAAGGAAATCTCCCATCCTATTGGTCAAATCCGAGCTAGTGTTGGCGCCACCCCTGGCGGCAGCCATGCCCCTTCCCAAGCCCCACCCTTCTCCGTACCCTAACATGCCTCCAGGGAACGGCACCATTACCTGCGGGGCATAATCCCTCCCCCCTACAGCAAACACGCTCAGCATGCCCACTTTCTCGGAGTATGTCGGAGTGCTCGTGGCGGGGATCCCTGCCCCTCTGTACAGGGTTCCCTCCATTGTTCGATGTGGCTTCTCGAGCTGGACAGAGTTCTGGGTGACGTTGGTGTGGATGATATTGTCCGTGTATTTGTCAGAGCCCGTGGCCTTTGAGGACGACTCGTCGGTGGCCGTTGGCGGCACCGGTGGCAGCAGAGTGCTGGACGTGGTCGTGTCTATGCACTGGGGAGAGGCCTCCGGCTGGCTCAGGGAGGAAGTGCTGTTGTTCTCTATGCAAGAACCGTTCTGGCTGGAGCTCGTAAGAATAAGAGTTTGATCCGAGAGCTGAAAGCAAGCAAAGGAAAGTTGTTAATCACCAAGGGTATGCAGAAGAAAGATATTCAGAATGTAAACGCAAGGATTTAAGTGAAAGACGGCAGAAATGAACATTATAAGATGAACTGTCTTATTAGAGATAGGTTTGAATACAGTAACGTATACCTTCACATGCAGTTTGCGTAAATCAGCTTCCCACCCACCTGATCCTGGTGAATTATCTGGCTATCAGAGGTGGCTTCACTTCCTCCTTCACTCTCTTTGAGATTGCTGTCGGTGGACCCCTCCGCCGCCTTGTGTTCTGACCCATCCATACTACTAGGACCCGCTGGTCTGATGCAGATGGAACCAGGATCTATCAGGCCGTAGTTCCCCTGGGTCTGGATGACCAGTGTTTGATCAGTCCGGTTGCTAGCGAGACCGTAAGGCAACTTGGCCAAGTCGAGGCCTGTGTTGAACGGCCCCATGTTGTTCTTCATGACGGGCAAGGTGTGGATGCTGTAGCAGAAGCGGCCGTACATCGGGGCCGACCCCGGACGCCGAGGGTCCATGCCTGTGTTCTGGCTCCAACTGTAGGTTCTGTCCAGGTTGTGCTGGGAGTACCTGTGGGCCAGAGGCAGGCACACAGCTCAGAATCGGACTCCCATCCATTATTCTGGATGAAACATTTGCTTGGCACACACACGCACCAATATCTCAGGAGACATTGTTTCTGTCATTGCACTCAGATGTTCTTCTTGTTCCCTGACAGTATTGGTTTTAGGGTGTACGACAAAAACTGAGAAGCGTGCTTGTCGTCTATTGTGTCCCTCTGGTAAACACTTCAGTTTGGATCAATTGAACACAGATGAGTGCAGTCAGCCTTAATAGGGAAGCTCAGTTCATTTCCATTTTAATGAATGTGTTCTGCTCCATAATAGAGGAGGTAATTGTGTTTGGAAGCAGGGATTCGAGAGAATAAATAACAGTAGAATGGAAGTAATGCAAGAGTGAAAACAGGGGAAATGTATGACGTGAAAATGAGAGGGGGGGGGTTGTTGTAATTTATTTGTTTGCAGCACAGGTACATGGCCAGGGGTTAAAGTAACATGTGATGACAGGAAGGGGTGAGCTGACTTAGTTCCCCAGAGGAATGTCTTTTCATTTCATCATTGCTCTCTTTCTCTCTCTTTACCTCTCTGTGTCCCTCTCTTTTTTCCTCATTCTATGTTTTCCCTCCCTCTTTTCCTGTAACTCTCATTCTGTCTTTCTTTCTCTCCATTTTTCATCCCCCCTCTCCCTCTTATTTCTCTCCCCTCTCTCTCTCTCACTCTCTCTTTCCTCTCTCTCCTAATTGCCTTTCTTTCTCCCCCCTCTCTCTCTTTCCTCCAATCCCTCTGGAATAAAAAAAAAACATAATAATTAAAAAAAAAACCCTCAGCAGTTTTTTTTTCCACTTACATGTTCCTGCTATCCAGGAGCCGGTGGCCCTTGAGCACGCTGTGGGGAGCGCTCTTCAGCGCCAGGATGTCGAAGGCGGCCGTGTCGGCCTCCCCTCCCCCCTCGTCGTCGTAGGTGATTATGTTCTCGTGAATCTCGTCCTCCTCGGTGGTCGAGAGGACGTCCCTCTTCTGCCGGCGCAGGGACAAGGCAAGAGCTGCCACCACTGGGGGATGGGGGGAGGGGGGTGGATGCACACAATCACAGGGGGGACATGGTAATGTGATACACAACTGTAAATCATGCCTATATAAAAACATGAATTGTAATGCACCTTTCGATTATGCATGTACCCTGTGGAGTCGTAAAAAAATGATTGAGCTGCTCATATTGTGTTCATATTTTTCTGGTGAGCATGACATATGAGAACACAATACAAAATGGAGAGGAGGGGTGTGTGTGTGTGTGTGTGTGTGTGGGGGGGGGGGGGGGGGGGTTGCAGGGCGACATGGGAACAGAGAGCTGACTTCACAAACAGACGCTCCGAAACAGAAATGTGAAGTGGCACTCATTCTGCAGCCAAGAAATCACTCAGAGGACTCTCGACAACCAGACATGAGGGCAAAGGCAGGGGGCAAAGAGAGCCATGACACAAACACAGCTACAAAAACAAACCCATTGAAAGGGTTGCCAAACTGCCAGACTGAAAACCTGCCGGTGAACCTGTTGGTGAAAAACAAAAACAAAATGACACAAACAAACAAACAAACAAGAGCAAATCCGCACAAACTCACCAAGGAGCGTGGAGGCACAACCCAGGATGGCCAACATGGCGGCCGAGCTGAAACCCAGCAGCGGCGAGGTGGACGGGACGGGCAGGCACACGGTCTGTCGCTCCCACTCGGCGGCGGCGGCCGGCACTGGCGGCCTGGGCTTCTCGCCACTCCTGGCATGCCGCTTCCTCTCCTCCACCCACATGCCACCACTCAGGCACGGGCACACCACCACCGTCACCGTGGACGTGCTGCTCAGGTCGGACATCCCGTCCTGCGTGACCACGGGGACCATCAGGGTGTGCAAGGAGGAGGACGAAGAGGAGGAGGATGAGGAGGAGCTGGAGCGGGGCTTTAGGGCGGTCAGGAGCACCAGATTGGCTACAGGACCTGAGGGAGGGGAGGGAAGAGGGGAAGAGGGGGGTGGGGATACAGGTTGGGACAGGTGAGCGAAAAGGGAAAAGTCATATCACAGCAACAGAAGCACTAGCTGAGTGGTTGATGCGGCGTGTGCGTGTGTGTGTGTGTGTGTGTGGGGGGGGGGGGTGTACAGTACAAACAGGGCCCCGAGGTTTGGAGACATGAATAATAGAAGGGAAAAACGAAAGAGAAGCGAGTGCGTCTATGGATGAAGAAGAGATCTCACAAATAATTTACCGCGCCTTCAGAGTGGGGATGGAAGGAACAGGTGGAGGTGAGGAGAGAGATGGCAGAGACACAAAGAGAGACGGGGAGAGGTGGCGGAGTGGGGGGGGGGCAGGTAGGGGGGAGAGGGAGAAAGAGAAAAAGAGCCCACCTCCCCTCTCTCTGATGCTGAAGTTGAGAGCCGTGCTGGATCCAGAGGGAATGCTGAAGTGCACTGGTGAGTCACTACCGCCTTGGTCTTTATCTACGGCGTGCAGCACCTGCACTACCTGAGACACGCAACACACACGATCACACACACACACACACACGCATGTACACCAACACACGTACACGCACTCTCTCTCACACACACACACACACACGCATGCAAACCAACAAACATATACGCACACACATACATATACACATATATGAATGCACACACATACCACAGATACATACACATATACGCACACACATACATATACACATATATGAATGCACACATACCACAGATACATACATACGCATAATATGTGCATATTATGCACACACACACACACTCACACACACAAAACATAAAACACAAACACACACAAAGACATATAGGTGGGAGGACAGCAGCAGAATCAGTCAGAGTAAAACATCACGGCAGTGACATGCATTCACCAGCGCAGTGCCCGCTCCTTCCCCATCAGCTTTGGCAGCGGCAGCGGTGCTGAGATAACAAACGGTGCCAGAGAGGGAGAGAGACAGAGGGAGAGAGAGAGAGAGAGAGAGAGAGAGGGAGGGAGGACAGTCTGACAGGCTGTGAACAAGCAGCGTGTCAGGCCCAGACGTGCCGTCGCAGTCAAACGGCACTGAACCGCTAAAGAAGCTGCTGATCTGAAATCATTAAGACGGCACCCCGGTGGGCTGCAAGTGTCAGCTTCACTTGTCCATCTTTCTGGAGAAGAGTGGGAGGTTTAGACAGAAAGAGACAGAGAGAGATAAAAAGAGAGAGAGAGAGAGAGAGAGAGAGAGAGAGAGAGAGAGAGAGAGAGAGAGAGAGGAGAGAGAGAGAGAGAGAGAGAGAGAAAGGGAGAAGGGAGGGGAGTGAGAGACTTACCTGTCCAGGGCTGCTGGAGTCACACACTGCTGCAGAGTACTGCCTGTCCAACTCGGGGGCGTTGTCATTCAGGTCCAGTGTCTCGATGGCAACACCGACTCGGGTCACCTGGCTGGGGTTGTCTGAAACGGAGTGTTGCCGTTACACTGGCAGACCCTGTGACAGATTCTTACAACTAACACACATCCTTGTGTGGCGGATGTCACAACAACACTGTTATATAAGCTGGATGCTGATCATTGATGTACACTCAACATGATCTCGATGGCAAATTGTTAATGCACTGTAGTTCCTACGTCTGAAATATAGACCCAACCAGTTTTGTATATTTAATGAGGAAAACATAAAATCAATAGAAGGCAGAATCCGTTACACACCACACTGCCCAAATCAATCTGTTTTCCACCGAGGTCCCACTGGATGCTGGGCAAAACAGTCTGCAATATGTATGAGATGAACATCTGTCATCATAAACGGACGACTATTAATAGCAATATAACTTTATGCGATAAACTGCAGGGTAAGGTGAATAATCCTGAGAGCCATGTCCACTTATACCAAAACTAATGTTTACCGTCCTGTAACAATCTCATCAGATGAAAGCTCAGACTACTTGATGGTAGCAGTTCTCAGGTCTTCTTTTCATCCCCAACGTTACTAGTCCTGACTGAGCACATGGCAAATATCAGCCTAAATGGGGACTGATGCTATTTGGGGAATTCACTCAATACTTTTAAGGAGGTGGGTGGAGGCCTTGCAAAGGAGTACAACAACACGGACACAGCGAGTTCAATGCTAAACTGTTTAGTTGAGCACTGCCTGTGAGACCGCAACTCAAAGTATCTTTGGGCTGGGAATTTCCAATGTATAAAATATGGAGAAAAGAAAGTATCACCCGAGTGTCTTTTTTGCACAGTGGCACAACTTTGTTGAATACATGAATACAGAGAGGTCACTTAATCATGCTTGCCAAGTTCCGCGGCTTAACCGTTTTTCAAAATTTCCCCCCATTCAGGATGGAGCACCGAACGACCGTACAATAAACAAGGATAACAAAATCAAAACAAAAAAACCAAAAGGCATCAGGGACCCTGCTCATGAAAGAACAAAAAGCAAATCCCTGACTAAGGAAACATAGTTCTCTTTTGTCATTTGCACTTTAATTGGCTAAAGGGGAAATGTGGTGGGGAAAACACCCACACACAAAACTGTCAACAACAAAAAAAGGTTAATTTGGGGAAATGTTATTAGCATTATGGAAATCGCCCTACAGCCTGTGTGAGGTATACTGGCTAGCTACCTCTCTGTGTTGCTATGACGGTGATGTTGTGCCAGTGTTCTCTCTCCCTATCCAGCTCCATCGTCGTGGTGATGAGGCCATGGTCCGGGGCGATGCGGAATAGGGCCTCAGGGTCAGACTCGGGGTCAATGGAATACCTAAGAGGTGGGAACGAAATTGGAAAATCAAGGAGAAAGGTCACTAGAGTTCAAATGCATTTTGCAGCACCGTGTTGCACATCATATTGTTTGCGTGCCGGATATCTATGTGCAAGCGCGTGTATTTCTTTGTGCTTGTATGCTTCTGTGTGTGAGAGAGTTTACAAGGTGTTTGTAAGGTGTACTTGAAAATGTCTTGCGCAGTGTAAGCATGGGTATATGGGTGTGTGTGACACACTACTGTGTATAACAGTGCTACTGTCTATAACAGTGTACAGTACGTGTGCTCAATAATTACTGCGACTATAACATGTTGTGTATGCATATTTGTACTCTAAATGATGTATAATGCATGTGCATATGTCAGGTCACATATTCATCTATATGCAGTATATGTCAGTGTAAGTACTGTGGTGTTTGTGCCTGATGGCGTGTGTGGGGGTACACATGTGTTTGTGTGTGTGTGTGTGTGCGTGTATGTGTATGCATATTTGTATGTGTGTGTGTGAATGTGTGTGTGTGTGTGTGTGTGTGTGTGTGTGTGTGAATGTGTGTCTGTGTATGTGCGTGTATGTGTGTGTGTAATATGTGTACGTGTATTTGTGTGTGTGTGGGTGTGTATGTGTGTGTATTGGGTCAGGAACGTGCCTGATGTTGCTGCTCTGGCCCGTGTCTGGGTCCACAGCAGCCACGCGGCCCACGGCGCAAGCCGGAGGGCAGTTCTCCGTCACGTCCAGACGGTAGCGCGAACGCGAGAAGCGTGGCGGCTCATCTGCATTCAGCACGGTCACCTGGACGATGGCGCGGTCCTTGAAGGGGCCCTTCCGCAGGAAGCGAGCATCGACCGTGGGGTTCTGGACCTCTACCGTGAGAGAGTACGAGCTGCGCCTCTCATAATCCACTGCCTACAACACACACATCAACATGTACCACAGACGTACAGATTTTACAACAACACCAGACTGTTTATATACATCGTATAAAACACAGACGCATTAATGGTGAATGTTGTGAATCTTCTACCTATTTTGTGTAAGTTTATATATGTATATGTATACGATTTCAGATGCAAAAGCCTCTAAACGCCACCTCCATAAAAAATGTGATAACGATTGTGAGTGAATGCTCTTCACACATAGTATACATTAATCAAATAATTTAGCTCCAAAACTCGCCAAATACCACTCTCTTCCTGGTCTGAAATATTAATTTGTAGTCAAAAACCTATAGGAGCCTGATCAAGAATGCTCATTTAAAAGAAAAGTGGTCAGACGGATTTAGAGAGTTTCGTTTCTGAACTCTCCTCTCTCTGCTGATTTTGCATTTATAGTACATAGTATACAGCATATATATGTGCGCGTGTGTACATGTATGTGTCTGTATCTCACTATATGTTACTTTCAACGTCAGCATGAGTACATATCTGTCATGTTGCAGGGATGGTAAGATAATATATTCCCAATGCACCCAAGCTCAAAAATGAAGTAAAAGTTACAGATCATTACTTCAGAGATCATGGGCATGTGTCTTTGAATTTCCATTGCCTTAGCAGAGCCCCACTGAACACAGACAACAGAGTGGCTCTAATGTAAGTAAGAGCAACACTTAGGTTTCAAAGAAAACAAAGAACCTGGGTAGAGAAGGGTGAAAAAAGCACATTTGGGAGAACTGAGAGAATTACTTGTATCATTTCAGAAGCACGTCAGTGATGGTAGCGGTGGCAACAGCAGCAGCAGCAGCAGCAGTAGATACAGCAGAGGGGAGGGGGGCGGGGGGGTACCGCATTTCCAAAAAGAGGGATGAAAGGCTTTGCCATCAATACAAGGAGTACATGTTAATCAAAATCTCCTTTGCGCTGCCTCTCTCTTCCAGCCTGGTGCATTACTGCTGGCCGTCCTCGCCTTTCTTCTCCCTCCACTTTCACGGCTTCTCTCTGCTGTCACATCGCTCGAGTCAGTTTTTTTAACTCGTTCTCTCCCTAACTCTCATATTTGTTGCCTGTTATCAATAACTTCTTTTGTTTTTTTGACATTGTCTTGATTTGCTGTTTGTATTTCTGTTATTGTCTCCATCTGTCATTTCAACAGACATTCAAAACACACACACATTAAATATGCATACCTTTGAACACTGCAGTAAAGACAGACTGCCACAGAACCACTGTCTTTGTAAGTACTTATCAGGGCAGAAAATAGCTTACTTCTCATTTTACGCTTTAGTTATTTCAATTCAACTAAGAGGTGGGAATTCATCTTTTTTTTTCAATTAGCTTCACATGAATTCGCCAAGTTCTTTTTATGCACATTTTCAATCTCACTAGCATTGTTGTTTAAATGAACAGACTTCTGGAGGATGCGTTGTATGTCTGCTCATAAGGATTCACCACAGGCCTCCAAGAGTGACAGGTTGAGTTTTATTTTGGGCGTCAAAATTGCTCCAATGTGTTTGGTGGCAGGATATCAGCTTAACATTTCAATTAGGTGTGGAGTTGTATGAGCTATTTAATCGCCTCCTCCCTCGCCTGCCCCTTTACTCCTCTCCTCTCCCCTCCGCTACCCTCTCCCTCCTTCTGAAGAATATCAATAGCCATCTACAGAACAGTGCTCTTTATTTTTGACATTGCGAGTCATACCTTTCAAAAGCCTTTCATACCAACAGACAGACGCATAGGATGCACACATATGCACATGTATTGTCCACACACACACACACACACACACACACACACACACACGCACACACACACACACACACAAACAAAAACACACACATGCTATCATCCCACTTTAATTTAATTTTCCACACATATGCACACAAGCACGCAGACAGGCAGACAGACAGACAAATAGACACACACACACGCGCACACGCACACGCACGCACACGCACACACACACACACACACACACACACACACACACACACACAAACAGATTCCTGTTTCATTACCCTGCTGCCCACCTTGTTTAGTATGATGACAGCCTCTTGGTTTAGTCCACTGATGTTAAACGTGTCCCCTCCATCGCCATCCACAATGGAATATTCCAGCTTGGCATTCTCCTCCAGATCAGCATCTGTCGCTGAGAGATGGCCGACCTCCACCCCTGGCATGGCCAGCTCTGACACCGAGAATGACCACACACCTTATAACACAACAGAGTGCAGAAGGGTGGAGGTGGGGAGAGCGAGAGAGGGAGAGGCAGAGGGAAGAAAAGATGAAAAGAAAAACAAAGGGAAACAGTGAGCCAGGCAGGTAAAAGGTGAGCACAAGAAAAGATGAAAGAGCTTTGGCCCTACACCTGAGAAGCTGCACGTGGCCTAGTGTGTGTGTGTGTGTGTGTGTGTGTGTGTGTGTGTGTGTTTGTGTGTGTGTGTGAAAGATTCACTCATGTGTTAGCATCCCAGTTTATGTCACAAACACGGACCCTTGATCATTAGTGCGTAGACTGAGCTGGAGGCAGCAGGGGGGGGCGGATGCTGGTTGGTTTGATTTACCCAGGGCAATCTTGTCAACTAATAAGTCACGACCTTCATTAATGCAGTACAGAAGAGGGAGATATAAAGGCTAATAAAAGTCCATTGCACTCTGGGAATACAATATGGCTGGAAGAGCTGTATATTAACAGTGCATACAACAACAGAGAGAGCGAGAGCGAGAGAGAGAGAGAGAGAGAGAGAGAGAAAGATGGGCTGTGAGAGGAGGGAGAAAGATAGTAAAACCAGAGAGTGCGACAGTCAGAGATTGAAAGAGGAGGGGAACGTGTGAGCGAGAATGAGAGATAGAGCAAGGGAGGGGGCAACAGGGAAAGAGAGAAAGAGAGAGACAGACAGAGAGAGATGTATTGTATGTCTTGAAGCGTTATTTTCTGCAGAGATTTTTTTCGCTGTCTACTGAAGCAGAAAGCGCTGAACTTTAGATGAAATATTAATAGAATGGATTAGAGACTCCCTAGTATGGGAAGAGACTGATATTATCCGTCTCTGTTTTTCAGTGGGGGGGGAAAGACGCCTGACTGACATTCAGACGGAGAGACCTGGCAATTAGTCAACACTCATTACCCTCTTCATAATCATCGCCTGTGCCACCCTCGTCGCTGCAGTCACCATCACCATCACCATCATCATCATCCTAGTCATCATCATGAGAGTTATCACTTTGATCTCGGAGATAAAAAAAAACACACAGCGAGCGAGACGAAAAACGAAGCAGATAACATCCGTCATTCGGCTAATTACTTTGAGCAGTGTGGGACGCTGGAAGAGAGAGTAGTGTTCACGGGGAGACGACGTCCAAAGAGGACTTTTCTCCACCACGGGAGGGTGCAGTCATCAGGAGTGATGTATAGTTTCAATTAATGAGCTGAAATGAGGGCTCCTATTAGAGTTAGGCCCTCTGATAACCCCTGCGGTCATGCATGCTGGCGATCGAATCATTACGAAATCTTTTCAGGAACTGGACAAACTGATTACACACACAAACACACACATGTACACACACACCCATGCACACATGCACACACACATACACACACGCACACATACACACACACACACAGACACACACACACACCACACTCACACATACAAACACACACACACTCATCCACTCAACACCCCAGTATGCTTTTAGCACTTTGGGGGAGAGGCTCGGTCCAGGCTCGGGAGAGGCAGAGGACAGCTGTATGTGGGTCACTGAGCAGGGTTCACGTCCGCAAGACTCTTGATCCATAAGAAGTAGGCAAGTTGGAGTGTCTGTGTTTGTGTGTGTGTGTGTGTGTGTGTGTGTGTGTGTGTGTGTGTGTGTGTGTGTGTGTGTGTGTGTGTGTGTGTGTGTGTGTCTGTGTGTGACGGGCAGTGTGTGTGTGGGGGTTGGTACTGGTGATATGGCTTCCAGCAGGGCAGAAACTGACACCTGCTATGACACCAGGCTGAGGAGATGACAGCGCGCTCCACACGAGCCCGCGATGCATGAGCGACGCCCGGGCCGTGCTCACAGATCACACGCACGGGGACATCCCTCACATGTGTGCCTCCATGTCTTACATCCCCCCAACATGCGATGACATTTACTGCACATGGACATCCAAACGGTGCCTCGGGGCGATAATTACCACTCAGGGATCCTGACTTTTTGCTTGAAGGGCCTGGCGACATGACTGCATCAATATTGAATGTGTGTTTCTTGTTAGCACTTCCTGGATACATGCTGGTGGTAATGGCTGACTAAGCTGTTCCCTTTCATTTACTGTTACAGAAGCCTGTGTGGGCTCGTGCTCCCGTTTGCACACTCATGCTCATTCATAGTCACATGAAAAGGCAATCTACCAAAAAATGCTGTCATTCCAAGAAGGGGCTAATTGGAGTTTCTTGGGGTTTTTTATGTTTGTTGTTTCCCTGACGCTCTTTCCGTTGCAGTGTGTGTATATGTGTGTGTGTGTGTGTGTGTGTGTGTGTGTGTGTGTGTGTGCGGTGTACCCATGTGATGCTAGACAAAGCCACGGCTTTCTTGTCACAGCCCAGGGATGAATACGCTGATTAGTATAGCAGCCTCGAAATGTACGCATAATGAGGCAGCCTGGAGAATGCTAACTGCGCAACAATAATGAAGCACTGTTCCCGTTTGTAGTAAAATAAATGCTTCATTTCATACAACTCCGGACTCTTTGGAGAGTACCCTCGGAGAGATGGAATAATGCATTCACACAATGACACTTCGGGAAAGGAGTGAATGAGAGAGAGAGACAGAGAGACAGAGAGAGAGAGAGAGAGAGGAGAGAGAGAGAGAGAGTGCTCTCTTTGACAAAGTACGTGGGGGAAAATAGGCAGTGGAACCGAGGGAGTCCATTACCAAAGGTTACATCATGCTGATACGGAGACACACAGCAGCCTCGCAAACACAAATAATGCGCGCGCGAGAGAGAGAGATGACGAAAAAACTGGCACAAAGGAGAAGCCATTTTGACGTTTTAACGTGAGGGGGAGGCAGGTGCAACAGTCCCCCCGGAAGAGGACACTCACTGTGAGCGAAGCGCGGAGGGTTGTCGTTGACATCGCTCAGATAGACGGTAACGGTGGTGGTGCCCGTCAAGCCCCCCTGGTGGCCCCCCATGTCTCGGGCCTGGAGGACGACGTGATACTGGTCCTGCGTCTCCCTGTCCATCTCCGGCACAGCGGTGCGGATGATACCTGCAGAGCCAGAAGAGGAGGATGAGGAGGATAAAAACGGAAGAGAAAAACCTCTTTCACCAACTCTTACTGTGATCTTCTAAAAGCGCTGTGAATATCCGGCGAAAAAGAAGCAGTGGGGGATGTGACAGCCTCATCCATCTGTGTCAGTTTTATCAATTGGTACAGAAATCAACGTGCCGACGTGCGTCTAAAGATGTGTTCGCTGTGCTGTACACGTGGATATTTTTGTCAGGGGAGAAACAGGAACAGGAGGCCCACCTGTCTGCGGATCCACTGAGAAATACTCATGGCCGTGAACGAGAGTGTACACCAGCTTAGCGCTGTTCCCATACGTAGGGTCATCTGCATCTGTTGCTGTCACCTGGATTACAGATGTGCCTGTGAGACAGAGAGAGAGAGATATGTAAGGGATAATGGACGATGCGGTTCATGAGCTTTCAAAGAGGAAATACAGCCACAACGCTGGGCTAGAGAGATGGATAGATATACGCATGAAAGGAAATAAAAAAGACAATAAGATCATAGATGGATGTGGTTGATACAGATAATTCATGCCATATAGCCATTGCAATGCTTGTGATTTGTTCTAATGAAAACTGACTTGGTAAACATTTTAGACATAATTAGGGTGGGTTTCTGGTATGTTCTTTGCAATGCTGCAATGATTAATGAAGTAGTTGTCAACTATTGAATTAATTACCAATAATTTGAGAATCAATTAATAAAGAAATAGAGTTCTGCCTCCAGCTTTCTTTACTCTCCAATGACAGTAAACTCAACATGTTGTGTGGCATGCTGACAAAATGAATAGACCTAACAACTAATTAGTTGCAGCCCTGGCTGGCTGTAATAGGAGGGCAGCCGTACCGATGTTGGCCATCTCCGGTACAGTAGCACTGTATGGCCCATCCAGAAACAAGGGCGGGTTGTCATTGATGTCCTGCACACGGATGATGAACTGCGAGGATGGCTCCAGGGCACGTCCAGTCTGATGGTCAGTCGCCGTGGCGATGAGACGATACTGGTCCTTCTCCTCGCGATCCAGGGGCTTTGTGACATGAATGTTGCCCGTCCGCCCATCAATCACAAACACAGACCCGGCCCCTTCCCCTTTCAGAGTATACTTTGTGCTGCCATCACCTTTGTCCACACTTGAGTGAAGCTTTGGAAAAGAGACAGCAGGGGAGAAAAAGAGAAACGAGAGAGTGAGAAAGACAGAAAGGAAAATGAACAGAGGAGGCATCACCGAATCGATCCCCTCAATTAGGAGCGCCAGACAAAATCGAACAATCTATAAACCCTAAATAATAGTGGACTAAACCTTGGGGCTTCGCAAAAGTGCTGGAGAAACTTTAAAGGGACACCAGGCAAGCCTGATGCTTTTTCTCTACGAAACTCCCCCTCGCTCGGTCTGAAGCTCTTTTCCTTTTCTTTGCGTCTTCTGTCAATGGTTTTCGCTGCTTCTTCGCAGGCTCTGCCATTATACACACGTTTGCAACAATCTCTAGCGTTTCGTTAGCCTCCCTCTGTGCTGTAAACTGATCCTGCTTCGGTCGGCGGGTAGGATACACCGAACTTGCAAGTGGGATATTCTTCCTACAGGCAGTAGGGGCGGGCGAGAGAGCCTTCATTCGCCCCGTAATGAGTCATTTAACCATATACCGACTTACGAAGATGATTAATTAACACGAAAACGTTGCCTGGTGTCCCTTTAATTTGAGCATTTAATGCACTCAAACGAACAGAGCGGAAAGTTCTGGAAACTTTTCAGCTTTGAGACGTGCTGTCCATCCGGTCCAGCCCACAGTGAAATGCACCAGGTGTGTGGAGACCAACTGGGACCTCCGTGAGTGATGAGGCATGGCGCTAATTAACTCACTGGACCAGGCCGGCCACTAGGGGATTGTTTGGAACATGAACACACAAATGTAGAGAATCACCCTGAAACACTCAGGTGTGGCATCATGTACACAGAACACACACAGGACACAAACACAAACCCCACACACGTGCACATGAACAAACACACACACACACATGCATGGACACACATACACACATGCTCATGTGCACACTCTCACACACAGAGAAAAACACACGTGTGGGTGGCACATGGAATTGAAATCACATACACACACATTCTGACAGCCTGCACATCCATCTGTGTATCTCTCCAACTCTCTTTCTTTCCCTCTCTCTCTGTCCCTCTCTCTAACTCTCCTCTTTCTTTCTTTCTTTCTTTCTTTCTCTCTCTCTCTCGCTCTCCTCTCTTTACCTCTCTTCATCTGTTTGCCTCCATGTTTTTGCTCTCCATCTGCCTGCCTCTATCTTTTCCCCTCTCAGTTAGTCTGTGTCTCCGTCTGTCCGGAAGATTCCACTCCTCATTCTCTCCAGGAGACTTGCCATCGCTCTCCCCCTCCTACCCTAATGTAGCGCTTGGCTCCATCTTTGTGGCAGTCTCTCTACCTCTGTCGTATATGTGTCAGACAGTCCACTCCACTAACATCCTCTCCTCTTTCTTCTCCCCCTCCTCCATCCTCCCATCCTTCCTTCCTTTCTTTCTTCCTTCCCTTGCTTTGCTAGCATGGGAGGCTGCTGCATGTTGGGGGAATTAAGATCTTGCTGCTGAGCTGGGTCAGGCTAAAAGCCCACGGACAGGGAGAGAAAGCTGAGAAGATTACACAGCCCTCAGCCTCAGCTCACTCTCTCTCTCTCTCTCTCTCTCTCTCCAAGCTGAGAATCTCAACTCCTCTCACCCACAGCCACACATGCACATAGACACACATACGCACACACACAAACACACACACACAACACAACACAACACAACACAACACACACACACGCACACGCACAAACATGCACAAAGCCACATACACACACCCACACATTCACACAGACTGACACACGCACACAGACACACACACTGACACTCACATGCACACATTCACACTGACACACATGCAATATTCCTCTCTCATGCACTCTCTATCAGTCTCACACACACACACACACACACACACACACACACACACACACACACACACACACAACCTCCCTTTTTCTTTGTTTCTTTCTCTCATGCACACATACGCATGCACGCATGTGCACGCGCACACACACACACACATTCACAGACAGACAGACAAACACACAAACGCACATAGACAGACACACGCACACACACTCGCACGCACACACACACACACACTCAACCCCCCTGAGACTGACTCATGCGCTGCACTGCAGACCTCCCCCCAAAAAAAAAAGTGGAGACATAAGCAGTCCATCCAGCCGGCGCCCGAAGCCCTGTTCGCAGTAACGGAAGATGGCATTTCTGAAATTTGACTGAGTAGTGCGGTCTTCCTGCATCTCCTGTCCTCTCCAGTGGCTCTCTCTTTCTCTTCCCCCTCTCTCCACGCTTTATGGCCACCTGGCTATCTCGGGCGCACAACAATCTCAGCATCACAGGCTCCACACACACAGACACACACAGACACACACAGACACACACACACACACTGTAATGTGACAGCACGTATATTTAGATCAATGGATTAGCTGGATAAAAAAATCTCTTCATTTACATGCATCAAACTGTTTAGCAGGCTATATGCAGGGGGGTGGGGGATAAATGGAGTATTAGACAGTGGAAGCTACATGTGGTATTTGCAGATGCTGTCACCAGGCTTGGCACTCGGCAATGTGTGTGCAAGTGTGTGTGCATGTGTATCTCTCTCTCTCTTTATCCCTCTCTCTCTTTCTCTGTGCATGTGTCTCTGTGTAAGTGTTTGTGTCTGTTTGTTTCTCTCTCTCTCTCTCACTCTCTCTCTCTGTGTGTGTGTGTGTGTAAAAATGGTCTGACTTCTGTGGGAGGATGAGAAGCCAAAGAGAAGTATAGGGACTAAAATGGAATCTATTTCACAGTTCATCAGGTGGAGACTCATTAGTGAAAAAGAACAACGGCAGAGGAGATGAGGATGGCTGATGAGGAGTATGGTCATATTTGACTTATGCTAAATAAATCAATAAATTAATAATTTAATCTCCAACTACAAGAATAATATGACTAATAACACAAGTTCTGATACTAATCGAGTAGTAGCCTAACAATAATAATTATTATAATGATAAAAATTATTCTAGTATCTTTATGATGTTGCTTAAATAATTAATTGAAATATAAATTATTACAGGAAAAAACTACATCAGGAGGGAAAGGCTTTAGGTAACAGACAGGTGGGAAGATGCTATTTTTATTCTCCCCAACCTCACCTTGCATTCACTTAAGACACTGGGGGCCCCCCGATTCAGCTTCCCAGCGCAGTTCAAGGTGAAATGCCCATGCATGTTTCATTCTCTTAATGTTCTCGCCTCTTTAAAAAGAGCCATTTGCCGCTCCAAACGGAGGATATGCAGCACCTTCAAAGCCAAGGGGTCACAGTGAAGACCATTTCAGTGAGGTTACATGGCTCGAAGGATTCACATGACTGATCTCAGGATAGGGCTAAGATGACCTAGCTTTGAGTCAGGGAGAGAACACTTTGCTGCCAGATTCCCTGAGAGAGACACACAGCAACTCTATACCCTTGTGTGTGCGTTTGTGTGTGTATGTGTGTGTGTGTGTGTGTGTGTGTGCTGTGTAGGTATGGAGGCGACCACTGAAGCTCTCTGTGGCCCTATGCGTCCGCATTAAAACTGTGAGTCACAGTGTGTATCATGGCCCTCCAGTCATCATGTGTTTGTCCCGCTTGCTTGTGCATATTTTCCCGGCCAATCCCAGGTGGTGAGACGTCATCATGTTCTTGCAGCCTTTTCTGCCCTTCGTGTGTTCATGGTCTGCGGAAGAAGTCACTGTAGCAGCCAGCCTGAGAGCCCCTTTGCATGATGCGTGGGAGTTAGCCAAACGTGTCAGCGTGCATGCTAATTTGTTAAGGCTAGCTGGATCTGGCAGGATGGGGGGTGGGGGGAAGGAGGGCTGGTTAGCCCACTGAAAGACTCAGGCGTGCCAGTTTACAGTGGGGAGGAATCACTCAGACATGGCCAAAGAGAACAAAATGCTAAAAAACGCTAACTCAGGATGCTAGGGAGATAAACACATGCCTAGTAGATACGCTTGCTCAGTATATCCCTACTGATCCCTCCCCTGCTTATCCTGTCTGTGTCTTGCTAAGAGTTTTCCTTTCACTGCCAGCCCAAAACACACCTTGGGATGCCTTGTTTCTTCTGCCCCGGGGATTTGTGGTAGAATAAAGTGATGACTTAACTCCTGTAACCCCTTCGATTTTCCCATCACCGCGGTCCATAACTCCCTGCCTCCACTCCACTTTCTGCTCAATTTTTCAAACCAGCCTTCCCCCCCATCTCTCAGCCCCTGCCTCGACCTCTCGCAGTCCAACCTGCTCTCTGTGTGCTTACAGTTTCTTCACATTTGCCTTGAGTCCTCAACAGTCTCCTCAGACGTTCTCTGTTTTGCTCATCCTCCACATTCTCTGTCATCTGTTATGCTTTTCTGACTCTCCTCTCCCACTCTTTCTCTCTCCTTCCATCTCTCTTTCACTCTCTCTCTCTCTCTCTCTCTCTCTCTCTCTCCCTCCCTCTGTTTCTCTCTCTCTTAGTTTCTCTAATTGCTCACTCAGTCCTGCTGTGCATCAGCCCATACGGTAAAATATTTTCACTGTGGGGATGAAATTAATCCAGTCCATATGAACAAAACAGAAAAGGGAAAAAAATGTTAGAAATTATCTCTGATGAAGTTCCCAGCAGGCTACTCCCACTCCTCCTCTTCTTTTTCTCTTTCCAAACCAAACCAAAATGCCCTCCCCCTCCCCACCTCCGTCCTTCTCTCTCTCTCTCTCTCCCTAAGTCATCTTCACACTTTCATTTGCAGTGTTATTTTCATCTTCGGTCTGTGCATATCTCCCCTTTGGTTCCCCACTACTGGGGATTCTCCGCTCCACTCATTCAACAGACTCTACTTTTATCCGGCCTCTGAAAGCCCCCGCATCCCTGCAATACCCCCCTCCTCCAACCCCTCCAAGCATGTTGATATATCAAGTTAAGCCCACTCTCAGATCACAGCTCAATAAAACGATCCTAAGCAATCTGTGTGATACAAGGCTGTTACGAGGCCCTGACATCACCGCTCTGATGAGCAAAGTGCTTGGGAGAGCCGTGAAATCTCTGGACAAACAATGAATAAATAAATAAATAAATAAATAAATAAATAAATAAATAAACACAAAAACGCAAGCTATTTCCCCCCCACCTGTATCTTCACACAATGCCAAACGGGAACAAACAAACAGGCATAAATCTCAGCCTACTGGATGAGTCCCCCCCCCCCCGTAACGATATGTAGGCATACAGTCCGACAGCCAGGAAGAAGAATTAAAAATGTATAAGGCATTCACAACGCTGGTAAGATTCCAAACAGCTTAAAATACAGTAGGCTGCTCCACTGACTTGGCAGGAGTCCAAGCCACAATTGCAGCTAATACGATCCATCAACAGAGCTTGTTTCTCATCTGTGTACAAGTTGCTTATGGGTATCCACAAGGCATGTAATTGGATACACTGCCATGCCATATCTACATATAAATCAGTTTATTTTTTTCCCTTGCCATACACTGAGTTTAGTGGCATAGTGGGACCAAACTAATCAAATAGCCACGATTTGCTTGTTATTACATTTTTGAAATACAACTCATTTTCCACTTCCCCTGAGAGCTTCCCGCGGAAGTCCTGAAAATGAGTTTACGCACTTCGATTATGAAGTCATAAAATATTACCACTGCTTTTTCGCTGAAACTTTTACACCTCCCCCAACTCGAATAACACACTCCATCACGTTTACTGCCATGCAACCAGACAGCAGGAAAGACACAGTGGGTCTTACCCGCCCAATCAGCACTGGCTCCGGCCCGCTGTACTCCTCAATCACGAAGAACTGGTTCCAGATCCAGCTCCTTCGGCCTCGCGACCGGGGTTGCCCCTGGCCACTTCCTTCGCCCGTCCCCTCAAAGACCATGCCCCATCCACTGTGGCCGCTGTCTGTGGGCGAGGGGCCCACCCAAGGGCCGACGGTCTCCTCGCCATCATTCCCACCCACCTCGGGCCGCAGCCGGAGAACATGGCTGCCTGTTGCCGTGGCATCTCCGTGCGCCCCGGTATCCGAGAGGATTTGGGGTGTTGCAAGGACATCATCGGCTAATCCACTTTGACTTGCTGATGTATTATAACCCAGCGTGCCTCCCGAGGCCCCTTCCACCGTGGCGGGGGACGCTGGGGTGTCTCTGATTTGAAGGACGGCGCCTGGAGGTCTCTCTGATTGGGTCGGACGCGGGCTCTCGTTTGATGTTTCATTGTGAGGTGCGGAGTGTGCACGGGCAGGGGATCCCAGAGAGCTGTCCGCGCTGCCTGACAAAAGCTTAGCTCGCGCCTCAATTTCACAGGCCCTTGACTCCACTTCCACCCCGGGGCCGCGACTGGTCGAGTCTTTCAGATGTGCCGAGAAGTTTTCATTTTGTGCGGCGCCTAAACCTCTTAGTTCGGCCCGAGTTTCCAGTCGCTCAGCCTCAGTCAATGGCGGCTGCTGCGGCACGCGAGAGAGGGAGCGCTTGCTCGCGGCTGGGAGCACTGAGCCGGCGCCCCCGACCTCCGAACACATAAACAGGCCAACAAGAAGCAGCCGAAACAGCAGCAGCGCCGCTGGGGAGGTCATAGTACAAGGCTGTCTCACTTATCCAGCAGGATGGCTACAGGTGATGCAATCAGGCGGCGCCGGGTGATGACTGGCTGACTCCCTCTTTCATCCTCGCTCCCGCGTCTCTTTCCTGCCGCTGTTGCTCTCTTCCTGGGATCTCATCCTAATTCCCTCACACAGCCCATGGATCATTAAGGTTTGATGGTACCTCACCTCCCTTCTTTGGATTTCCTCTATTTTCTCACCCATAAACGTTCATACGGTGCACATAAGCTGAGGGACTCCCATCGTTTTCAGTAGAACCCTGAAAGGAGAGATAATTGGATGACATGATTAGAGTAATCAGCTTTGTCTTTAATTAGGTGAGGAAGTAGAGCTTATGAAGACAGTCAAAAAAAGATGTAATTTCATGGTACACTAATTAGAGTCTACGGACTGTTGTTAATATTTAATGTTGTTTTTTTGTGTAATCATGATCAAGTGTACCAGGCATTTTTGAATTTGCCCTCAGGATAAAAGGAATCTACCAGTAGATATGAATGGGAAGGTTTGGTCCCATTTCTGTTAACAGTCACATATAAGTAAGTAGCCTTTAATAACTACACTTATTCATTACAGTGTACTCGCACATGTAATAAGTAATAGGTCTACAATACTTATTACAGTGTACTTGCATAAATACTAGTATACATATAATTACATTTACCAACCCAAACACCGACTCAATGGCAAATTGTATAATGATAATTTCATAAATAGCATGAATGTGGTCATGTTTTGCCTGTGGTACTTTTCATGTTGAATGTAGTCCAATAAGGCATAGTTGTACAAGCTGTTTTATACAGAAAAACAAATTCCCCCATCTCATTCACGTTAGAGATCAATAGCACAGAATATTAGTTGCCACTGTAATCTCCTTAGTGAAGTATGAAATTATATAAAAAAAGGCAAAAACAAATAAAGGCTTTTCACGCCAGTACAACATTAATTCCTTCAAGAATACTAATGCACTCTATTGTTATGCATGGCTGGCACAAACAGCTGTTTTCTTAACAACCTTGATGCAGTCATAAATGATTAAATGCTGGTGATATGTGATTGTTTATTTCATGGCAAATTGCAATTAGACTACATTAAAAATACATATTGACCATGAGATGCGCTCGTGTCAAGCACCATACAATGAATATTTGATACAAAGTCTCTGAACCTGAAATGGACACACCATTTAAGTCCTGCAGATTTAAGGAAATTGTGCGTTGGATAAAAGGTACAGCACATGCAGTTAAAAGGCCTTTACATTATTTTTCTGAAGTGGCAGTCGTTCTGTAGTACAGAATGATTAGGAATAAATGAGGTTAGACTGGGCAATAGATCTATAAGATGAGAGAAGACCATGACCCAGCACTTGGGTTGAAGAGGTTCTCTCTTTAGAGAATTCACTGTTGTGCAGCACTTCAAAGGGGTCAAATACTCTCTCTCCATCAGCCTATATAGGGAGGAATGTGCCCTCCAGAAAAATGGCCTGTTTCCCGTTTACTACAAAGCAGAGGTAAGAGGGGATCTCCCTAGGGTTGATTAATTGGACCCATAAATGCTTTAATTAATTTCTACCCTTCTCGCCCAAAAGTTTAACGATCAGAGGTTCGTTAGCAGTAGAGTCATGTCTGAGCCATCGATCTTTGAAGCCTGATGCGATGAGAGCTGTCGCCAACTTAACGAGACTGAAAATGTACAATTATAATTCATCCCTTATCCCCTGCCCATCTCGCCCTTCCACTCATCACTCTCTCTCTCTCACACACTCGTTTTTGTCCTGGCCCTTTCTCTACCCCTTTTTGAGAGGTGTACAGGGTCACCTGCCCCAGATTTAAGGGACAGTCAGAGACTTATTTGAAACAATTCAGCTTTTATTTACTAATTAATGTTTTTATTAATCTCTTTGACCTAGAGGAGACACAATGTACGTATAGAGAGGAGAGTGACTGAGGGAAAGACTCGGAACATCCAACGGCGACCAATGTACGTGTGCTTTCAAGACGTTCACTAAATATAGTAACGCTAAAAAGCTTCATTAATGATAACAATCCAAGTGGTCAGTTCTCTGTCGGCCATTAGACTTTCTAATCCTTTTTCTTTGTTCTGCTGCCTCTCACTCCAGATAACAGCAAGAGGGGGTTTCTTTGACAAGGATTATGTGAGTCTAGACTAAACTGATGGTTTTTAAATGGGTCTCTTAAAAGTTAATATTGATATTTTTACCCTTGGAATATTATGACACTATTAGGGGCATTGAGGGTATAGTACAAGAACAGACAGAGATACACATCACAAATCAATCAAGAAATCAATAATTGACCAGCCGCCATTTCTTTATCAGTAATAATGCTCTGTAATTACCCATTTGGAGTAAGTGAGAGAGGGATGGAAAGACAGGAGAAAGGGAGAGTGACAGAGAGGGCGAAAGAGAGGGAGAGATTGCTTTGTTTATTGCAATGCTTGCCTTTGATACAACAATTATTTACGCGGAACACAACTGCAACTCACAAGTCATTACTGTTTCTGTCTCATGTTAAACTTCCTTCCAGATACATTATAACAAACCCTTAATGGATTCCAACTACCGCACTTGTATGCTCACACAAATATCCTGTACCTCCATGCATATGATTCATAATTGATTTACTTTCTCTGATCTGAACATCTACAGACAATTAAAACAGCCTCAGTTTTAGAACAGAATCCGTTAATTAGAAGACAAACGAAGTGAGCTTCAGTCTTATGCAGATCCACCGGTGTACTCATCTGTGCCTAACTGATCCATACTGGGGTATTTACCAAAGGGATGTGAAACGATACAAACTTCCATTTATTTTCATAATTTGTCCTACTTCTTTTTTTCCAAAACTTCGCCTGGGAACAAAGAAAACATTTGGAGCGTTTGATCATGAGACATTTTGTTTACTTTGTTGCCCGATCTCCCCTTTCACTCTGCAATTCGCCTGCTACTCATCTCCCTGCTCTTTTCAGCGGGGAGACAACTGTGAAGGAAAAGGATAATGCTGTCTTCTCCACAGCACTTAAGCTCACATTAACACCATCTCATCAATATTAAAACAAATACCCCTCTCCCCCATCTCTCCCCCTCACAAACCATGTTCTCAGTTTCTTCTCATCTTTACCCCATTTCATCTCTTTTTCTCCCTCTGATGCTCTCAAGCACCACCCCCCCCCCCCTCTCTATTTCTCTGCCTCCATGGCACATACACGCTTCTTTTTCTCCTCAGCTCGGCACGTGTGTGCTTCAAGTTGGGTTTGGGGTCTATCATGTAGTGTGGTTGAAAAGAGGGCCCTGGCCTCACATGTGCATCATACTGATGAGACGTGCAGTCCGGGAGAGGTGGAGGTGGGTAGGAAGAGAGGGAAGCAAAGGGAATACAAGAGTGATAAATGACGACATGCCATTGAGAACGTGTGTCTGTGTGTGTGTGTGAGAGAGAGAGAGTTGGAGGCAGAGTTTATGTGTGTGTGTGTTGTGTGTGAGTGTGTGTGTGTGTGAGAGAGAGAGAGGGAGGCAGACAGACAGACAGACAGAGAGAGAGTGTAGGTGGGTGAGAAAGGGATTGTGAGACTGTGTGTGTATATGTGTGTGTGTGTGTGTGTGTGCACGTCTGCCTGCGTGTGTGTGTGAGAGACAAATAAATAGCAAAACAATGAGAGATGAGTTTGTGCGAGAAGAAGGACTGAGAGAACACGAGAGCGAGAAGAGAGGCGATGCGATGTGAGAGATGGTGTCGGTGATTCACGAGTGCCAGCTCAGAGAAGGACGATGAGTGGCCGCACACTTCCAAATGGCAAATCGTTGTTTCAAACGAGATGCTCTTAAAAATAGCCCACTTTTGCATGCCAGACATCTCAAGTGTGGTCAGACAGCAATGGGAACAGAACAACTGAGGGAGAATAGGGTGCCCATCCATTTAATACATTCTCAATAGGTATTTACAATCTGTCATTATGCATTCTATACAGACACTTAATTCAATCTTAGTCACACCGAAGGGCATTTACTCAATATGCCTAAAAGTCCATTATCTCCTTGACATGCTCCATCAATATCTGTAGGGGAGAGCTATCAGTCTTGTTTAGTTATCACTGAAATCATTATTTTAATGGGTTAACATCAGTTTCATTTAAAGCTGTTTAACCATAGGCTATATATGAATGTCACACTATTTCTGTGAAACAGAACAAGAAGATTAAATAGGCCAGTCATTATAAGAAAAAAAACAAACATTTTACGCTCTTATGCTTGGTCACACACACACATACACACACACACACACACCAAAATACGCTTTAAAGCTGTTCATTAACATAACATAGACACATTGCCTTCAGCCCACACTACAGCCTCGTCATGTCAGTGAACGCAGTGCGCGCGGTGACCCATCTGACTCGAGCGTTAATGTGATTTATACACATGGACTAACTGTAATAACTAAAGCTTGCCAATGTGCTCTGCTGGCAAAACGATGCCGCACGCTTAACTTTCAGTGAATCTCGTGCACATCCGTATGAGACCCGCGCGGGCTGCAGGTGAGCGCAGAACGCGTTCTCATGGAACCCGGTAACCGGTGCGCCGAGGCATTTTACCATCACGTTGGCACCATCTGTCAGAGCTTTTTGTGCGGTTCAGCCAACTGGAACATCTACAAATTGTTCTCTCTTGATGAATCAGTTGGATGGCCAAGAGAGGATTTTTATGTCTCTATTTTCGTTTCGGGAATTACATTAAATATATCCAGCAAACAATCTTGAGAGCAGCTGTTCCGATCCCAAAGGCAAAATTCTCACCACATGACCGTTCTATCTTGAATAAGCTCTAGCCCTCTGCAAACCCTCGACGTTTATATAGAAAAGCAACAAACCTAATGTTTATGAGACAAATGCGATACCACTAAAAGACCCAAAGGATAACCGAAATGGGCTATTCAATAACAGCAATTTACTGTTTTATTTACTGTTTTATGCGCATCGCGTGCAATTATGCTTGACAAGAATTTACTCTCGACTCTCGTCGAAGAAACAATGTGGTCTAAGTTTGAAGGCTGTGGCGACACAACGACTCAAAATAAAACCAATAATTAACCAGCAGACTGAGCTAGTATTTTTTTGTAAATAGCACATATTACTGACATGCTTAGAGGCTACCTTACCCTATGTTGACTATCTTGCGCTCCTCCGGTGTTTATCCTACTCTTGGTTTGAGGTCGACGAGATCCAAAATGCGAGTGAATTGACTGTCGTCTCTCTCTCGCTCACCCTCTCTCAAACACACACGCGCACAGACACACGCACTCTCCCCCCCCTTCCTTGCATGCATAGCACTTCTTACCCCTTGCCCTTTCACAATTGCCTTTTACTATGATGCTACGACCAAAAGAATTACCCCGATTCCTTTCGCAATCAGTAGACCAAAGCACTGTATTTTTTTGTCTCTGGGCTTGTCGAATTCTGGTTGAGTTACTGATACCACTTAATTTGTAGAGCGTGTTCCACTAACACGACAGGGACTTGGAAGAGTCCTCCATGTCTAATAAGTGAGGGAGGCAGAGGCGGTATTACTGCAAGGCACACGCATGCAACGTCAACCAAAGGAAATTAGTTTTACAGTGGTGTTACAGGATTTGTTTCCTGTCCCTACTTAAGCCACCCAAGTTTTAGCACGCGTGCTTCCATGGAAGCTCATATTTATTAGGTGTGTCCTAGTTTGCAGTTCAGTATCTTTCAATCTCACTTCCCCTCCCTCTGTCTCTATTCTTTCTCCTGGCTGCCAGGTGGCTGGTGACAAGAGGTAAGAGGAAAAATGCTGACAATGAAGCTTCACAGAGAGGAGAGAGAAAATGAGGACAGTGTTAAGAGATAGATTCACTTATATCCTGTGTTTTTCTAAAGATGCACACAGGAAGTGCAGGGATAAATAGGATGTCCCAGGGGAGACATTCCAGCAGGTTCTCCTCAGCTCTCTTTTTAAAGCAACAACCTTAGGGGCGCGCAGGAGGGAAGCCAAATTAGTTCTAAACGTCTATGAAAGGAACCATAACAATTCGGTGGGCGAGTGAGTCACAGGAATGAAAGCCTGAAGACATGAGGCCAGAGATGCGGTTCAACACTGGAAGGATGCAACCAGGGCAAATTTATTTTTGTGCATCAGGTATGCCTTTTTTTTATTAGAAAATGAAACCAACCATTTTCTCTCAGCTAATAAATATGATTTACAAATGATTCATTCCAAACATTTTGTTAATGAATAAATGGAAATGTTTACACATCTAATACAAATGTATGTACTATGACACAAAGAAATATGTAGACATGAAATGGGATCAGAACAAAGGCATTTATTTCCAAATATCTTAGAACATCATACAAAACCATTAATGCATTTGTGTAACACAACAAAAGCCAATCAATGAAAACTATGCCTTGAGGGCAACAGGGAGATTGGACATATACTATCAGAGGTATTGTTCTCCTGCCTTTTCTGGTTCAGAACCTACGCATTGTTTTCAGCGTAATGTTGGTGTAGCTTCAGCACATCATCCTGAGACACCCGAGTCCAGCCTTCACTGTGGACGTGGTACAGATTGACTTGGCCTCCGCTGTAGGCATCTCGGTAGGTGGCCTGGTAGATCGCTCTGCGTGCCAGCTCACAGGCCTCGTCTACGGTAAGGTCTTGGCGCAGCCCGCTGTCCAGCGTCCCGTAGGCATACATGGAGCCCGAACCCACAGCAAACAGGTCACCACACACACGGTTCCCCTCAGAGTCGACATAGTACAAGCCTAAGAAAGGGAGGGAGAGAGAAAAGGTGGGTTATGAGAGACCATGACAAAGGCGTGGAAGATGAATGGGAAAGGGATAGAGGTAAAAACGTGTGGAAGTTGGGATGAAAGGGCAAATGGAGAGGTGATTGTTCAATAAGATAATCATCTTGTAGCAGTTTAAGGCTATGCCTTCACAGAAACAGATGGAGCTCCCTCTAGAGGAAAAGAGGCCATATTGCTGCCATAATTCAATGCACACACAGGTGAACTTGTACATCATTAATTATTTGGATAATTATTTGGATCATTACACCTGAGTTAAGATTATCTTCGTGTTTACTGACACAAACAGTGAGATATATCTATCCGAGACATAACGCAGGTGTGAGTACTTTAAATAAGTTGTGGCCAATTAAACAGCTGGGTATCACTGTGCAAACAGGATAATCATTAAGGGAAAAAGGCACACATACCTGGCCCTGTCTTGTCCCATCCGCACACCATGGTACCCATGCTGAGTCCCATGCCTTTATACTGGTACACCATGTTGGCAAGCAGCTTGGAGGCTGCCGCCACAGAGATGCGCTCCTTATTGCGTAGCTCGTAAACGCGGCACTGTTTCGCCAGCAGACGCTCCCAAAAGCTGCAGTCGGCGGCTCCACCGGCCATGGTGCCCAACAGGTATGGGTTAATCTCAATCACCTTCTTCACAGTTTGTGAGGCGATGTAGGCGCCAGCCGTCGCACGAGAATCCACAGCAACGATGACACCATGCTGGAACTGAGCGGAATTTTGTAATGTTAGTTTAGTCAAGCACCCCAAATGCGCATTTCCCCAGATCCATCACTCAGAAATCAGAACTGTTTAACACGAATGATCTAATACGACGTTAACAGGATACGGTCAACCACAACATAGAGATACTTATAAAAGCAGGATTAAGTCAAGTTTAGAGGACTGGGAGGCCTCGGTCTTTGGATCATTTACGCCTCACAGTTAACGTTAGCCTAGCGTTAACTGTCGAGATTTGATAACACGCAATTGTTTTCATTTATAAGCTTACTCTGTACGAGTAAGTGACACTATGAACGTGTTAAGGATATCCACTCGGAAAATCATTATTAAATTAGCAAGATGGATCAACAACAATATATAACGATGACACAGCAAAAGTGTACGTTAGCTGATATTAATGTTAGCCACGCAAGATATGATGCAAGCAGCAGCCCCTCTACCCAGCGTTAAGTAAACATACAACATGTATTGCTTTTACATCACCAAAGAAAATATTAGCGCTTGGTCAAAAGTGTTAATCTTGGCAGAACTCCCTTTTAGGTAAACTAGCTCGCTAGCTCTGTTGTTAAGCTAACGTTAGCTGGCCATCGTTTGCTACTCACTTTGAATGCTAACGTGGTGGTCCCATGAAGGAATTCTATCTTTTTCTCCACTCCGTCGTCACAACCGCCGCCTAAAGAAGCTTTCAATGCAAAATTGTTTCCATCTCCGAACTCCGATCTAAAGCCGATGTCATTTTGACCAAAACTAAAACTTAGACCATGTGGTCTTTGAAAATGTATTGAATCACCATGGAGTATATCTGCAAGTGCCATTGTATTTAGCAGTCAAGTTTGTGGCTAGTCATCCACTTCCGCTGTTTTTCCAAACATTTCGCCGATTACGGAAATACGTCATCCGACAGCTTTGGCATTATTCACCTTCGCAATTTATGGTCGCATCCCAGCCTATGATCTCAGCCCACTTGATTGCAGTTTAAGTTAGGCCTACTACGAAAGCTTTACATGATCTTTACTGAACATCCACATAAATAGACCCCATCAATAAATAAATAAAATAGTATATATAAAATAATATTTAGGCTAGGCATCTAAATACCCTAATTGTATTAAACATTATTTATCTAGCCTATCTAATTTTGACAGTCTAGTCCAGTGGTTCTCAAAGTGTGGGGTGGGCCCCACTATTGGGGAATAGAGACATGACGGGGGCACGATGAACGGGAAGAAATTGTTTTTTTGTTTTGTCCCTAACTTTAATAATGCCTCTCTTTTTGACAAGGAAGGAAGATCATAGATACAATTTTGCCGTGTTGATGAGGTCCAGTGGGGTTTGAAAATTACCCACCTCCAAAGTGGGGACAGAGAAAGTTTGAGAACCACTGGTCTAGCCTACCACTATGAACTTCCGTCTGCTTCCTCACTTTTTCTTATCCTTTCAGCCATCTCTCTCTCACGGGCCTTTTCCCTATAATACTCCTCCTTCAACTCCTCCCTGTCTCTCCGTTTCCAGCCACTGGCAGTGATATGATAGAGGTCGACATTGTTGCCCGAGTAGGCATCTCTATGTGTGGCCCTGTACACTGCCTCTCTTGCCAGAGCCACTGCCTTATCCACACTCATCTCCCAGCACACATCTCTGTCCAGGATAGAGTAGGCATAAGGTGAGCCAGATCCCACAGAAAACAGCTCTCCCTGTAGGCGAGTGCCATCACTGCATACATAAAACAATCTGGGACCAGACAGCTTCTGCTGCAAGTTTACAGCATTCACTTCCATTGTTTCCTGCTGATTATTTTCCACTGGCTGGCAGAATATTGTACAATCCTCGTCTGTCTTGTTCCCACAATCCCAACCACAGAGAGTTGCCGCCACACACAGCTCTGTGCCCTTGAATGGGTGCAGCATGTGAGACAGAAGTTTGGCAGCACCGCCTGTGGACAGTCTCCGACGATGGCGCAGCTGGTAGAGACGCAGCTCACGGGCGAGGATGCGCTTCCACAGGGCACAGTCAGCCGAAGTGCCCGAGGTGGTGCCCACGAGGTGAGAGTGGATGGGCAGAATCTTTTGCGAGGCCGGGCATGCCACGAGGCCAGAGCAACTGGAACGCGTGTCTGCGGCAGCGATGACGCCACCCTGGAACTGGAAGGCCAGGGTAGTGGTACCATGAGACAGCTGGAAAGGTAGCGGAATGGACGAAGAGTTTGATAAGGGGATGGGTGTAGGGAAAGTAAATAAAGGTAACGAACAGTGCTCAGGTCGGGCAGTAGGCTGAGGCGTAACATTTGGCCTTGCTTGGCCAAACTGTAGTGGGCTCTGCCTTAGGTATTCAGCCACTGGTATATAAAGCTCCAGAGGAATCCCACTGCTGCCAGAATAGAAACCTATGTCTGCATTCTTCCCTTTGTGGAATAAGATGTCGTCTTCCAAAGAGGCTGAAGATGGAATATTCCGTTCAGGGTAGAGATAAGAGACATCGTTGAAGCCACAAACCTCCTGTAACGCCATCAATTATAAAACAAATCTATCACAGGCACAAAATGATAACTAACCCTGGGCTATAATTACATTTTAGCAATACACTGTAAACAGCCAGCAGTGTGATGTCACCTCTGAGAGACCTTTTGATTTAATGAACAAAATTTGGTTAATTAGTATGGGTGCCCTGAGCAAGTCAAGACATTTCAGTCCAAATTGAACAAGCAAACCCTCTTCTTCGAACTGCGAATGTTGCCAAAAACGATTTGTTTCTATCGGTCTATCGTGTTTGATTGTACATGTTTTATTTTAACACAGTCTACAATCTGGTGGTAGGCTACAGATAGCCCACGCACTGCAGGCTTAGTGTGAAAAATCCTGTTTATATATTGTGTTTTCCAGAGAGTTCCATGACCATGTAACATTATCCTACCCCATATTGTGAAAGATAAAACTGGCTAGAGAATGGTATTTCAGTGAAGCGAAGAAAGACTCCATACAGTAAGCATAAACAAACGCTGATGCTCACATCCTATTCCTTCCGCCTTTTTCCCTGGACAAGGCTTATATGCGCGTCCTTACATGCGCATATGACCTTTCTATTTCAAACTAGGGGCACATAACATCTTAATTGTTTTTTTCTTCTAAAATGCTAGCGTGCTGAAATGGTTTTCAAACGGACTCAGTTGCCTGAGCTGTTGTCACAAAGGCTACTTTGGCTTAGGCAGTAGAACCACACAGGTGACAGCTGTGTCGCGGACACCTGCCACGTTCCGACGGGAGAGAGCGCGTATGGTATGCTCCCACCAATAATGTAGACCAGAGAATCTGATTAAATGCCTCAGTAAATGTCAAGTTATTCGGAAATTAAATTCTTCTGCACGTATTTTATAGTCTTACAGATTTGGTGGGCTCAAGGGTTGTAGAGATTATGCTAGCCTACATCGGTAACACGGTATTGTGACATCTGAGGAAACTGAACTAAAACAAACTAAACTCAAAATGAAAGTTTTAGAAAGTTTATGCCTGATCATCAGCTTCACGACGCTTCTATCTTTGGTAAGATATCAAACTATTTTCAAACACGCATTAATCTTTCTTGACATGGTGACATGTTTCATATGGGATCAGCAACATTTCGTTTGCAATTCATTTTTGTGAGTTATTTCCGGGTAGCGAATGATCTCAAGAAAACAGAGGAAGATACATTGTATGCCAGTGTTACTGCAATATAATGTTTGCCATAATGTGTGAATGAACATAACAGATCCTTTTATAAAAGTTAACATTTCTACAATGTTGCAGAATGGTGATGTCTTCACTTAGACTGACACCAGACTACCAGGAATGATAGAGTATGTGAAAGGCACATGGCTAGGGTGCATAAATGGATATGGCAGCCTCCTGGAAAGAAGGAATATTCACACAAAATACCTAATACACATTTTGGTAATTGGTCCAGTGTAAAAAGGCAGCAGTTGTAAATGTGTAAAGTCTTTTTTTTTTATGTAACAAGAGACCTTCACTGTGTGTCATAGTAGGGCTATATCAAATTTTACTGTGCCATATATCATGGACAAATGTATTGCTGTTGAACTGAAACAGCCCTTCAAACAGCACTTTTATCAGCTTTCCTTGGTTTGTTTCTGTTCTTTAAAGATTCACTGTGAGTTCCTGTCACCCATTACACCCGATCAAGCAGAGGATGTGGACGGCATCTACTTTGTGCAGTTGGACTCAGTACCTGAGGTGGTGACAGGAGGCAATACTACGGCACGTGTCCGCTACCAGTGCCCCAGAGCATGCAAGGTCAACCTGGAGGTCGTGCTCACCTCCCCGCACAAGATTGAGCAGCTGGTCTTCAGAAGGACATGGACCAGTGTCAAAAACCTGGGCTACCCCAGGGTCCGAATGGTGCCGCTGAAGTTCCCCGCTGCCATCATATATAAGCAGGATTTTTCCCGCAGGCACTCCATAGACGGCCATGAGGTGATGATAAGAGCTTGGCTGGCCCACATTGCCACACATGCCATGGAGACCCGCCCTGGGGATGAGGACTATCACGGCTCCCTGGCACACACTTCTAAGCTTCTCCGCACGGTTCCGCCTGCCGAACGTCCAGCTTCACCACACACAGTGTGCACATCATGGGGGGCTGAATTAATGCGGCTGCTGACTAGAGGCAGAATTCACCGGCAGGACACTCCCTATGAGTCAGGTGCCATTCTGGTTTATTTCCCCAATTTCATTGGGTTGCTACAGTATTTGAGGTGTTTGAGGTGTGATTAATTGTCAATCTTTTTTTTTTTTTTTTGCACACAATGATTACAGATATTGTGGATCTGATGCAGTTCCCCATGGCGAGCACTGGAGAAAATTACGGGGTCATCCGCACCTTCCAGCCATTCGTTAACAGGGAGCTTGAGACGGCTCGGCGTCAAAACATGGAACATCCAAGGTCTGTCTTTTAAACGGCTTCAATCTGCACTCTATTCATTTGCACAGGACTTCTTCAACACAAACTTGCACAGTAACACCGAGAGTGTCTTTCAATCCCTCATGCAAAGCTCTCTCATTGGAGGGCAGCCAGACAGTTCTGTACAGCACAGAGCCATACCCCCAATGGTGTTGCCCTGCAGAATACTAACTCACACAGTCTGTTTGACTTCCTTTAGCTATGCTCATCTTAACTTCCTTTAGGATTTGATATGGAAACCCATATTATCACGCCACACTGATGGAAGTCTCAAGGACTATAGCCCTAAAACAACAAATCTTTCTATCCTATTGGTTGTTTCAGTATATAGGCTATATAATGTCATTGCAACATTAGATAAACCTTTACAGAATGTGATGACTTCTGTCACACCCAGTTTATCCAGGTCATAATGGAATTGCATCATGCAGTATCCTTGCCTCCGGTTAAAAAAAATCCTACACTTTATTTATTCATTTTGGTCCAATGGTCCCATTAGTTTGTTTTCTGTGTGACGTTAGTGACAGGTTTGGCCTCGGTGGAATGCAGTGTTGGGGTGGCTTGGGTAGTGTGCCTGGGGGGATAGCCAGCCCAAACAGATATTCACATGCTTGTCTTTCCTTGCTTGTAGAATGGCCATCTCAATGTGGATCTACCTGTTGAACTGGTGTAGAGGTATGCGTTGTGGGATCATTAAGCATGTTAATGAGCGGAGAGACTATGGCACACCCCTTATCCTGCTGACAAACACAGGTACAGGCCACCAAACTGGTGTAATCAGAATTGGTCATTTGTGTTACTTCATTTTACAGACTATATATGTGTGTTCATGTGTATGTGTGTGTGTGTGTGTGTGTGTATCTGCATGTATGTAAATTCAAAAGATGCATTCATAACCCTACTTCTTGTACAAGATTTTTCAACAAGATTTGAAATTATGTGCTTGTAATGGATCCCTGCATGCTGACAGTAGTATTTTTTGTAATGTATTATGAAGGAGATATAGTGATTCAGGTGCGACTAGCTTCAAGAATCGAGCGAGCCTTCACATCTTACACTGCCCTGCCTATCCAGACATGGATTCGTTTGGACTGCTATGTTCAATATTCCCAGGTACTCCATCTAAGCCAATGCCCTGGAACCTTTTTCTCATTAAAGGGGTGCCTGTGTTAATTCCAACTCAATTTCTAGCCACAGTGAACCCAATTAAAGCCCATAAAATCACACCTGTCCAGAGTCCAGACCCGGTCTGCCTTTGCTAATTAATAGCATTTATTTTACCTGTCTCCTCCTTTAGAATTCCTCAACCATAAGCCTCAGATACTTACTCAGTTGATAAGTTCTATTCCTCTGAGTGTCCCTTGTTCTGTCTTGTCTTGCTTCTTCTTTGTGTAACTTTAATGGTTTCAGCTGATGTCACAGGTAATATTTTTTGCATCGCATGTAATAAATATATGATGTTTTCCTTTCAAGGTGAACCTTCAAGTAAATTATGAAACAACCTCTGAAGAAAAGGTTGATGTAGTGCATGCTTTTAAGTAGGTATTGCCAAAAAGTGCATGTCACTACTTTCATTACGTCTCTTCTTTAATTAACTGAAGTGGTGTGAGGAGTGAGATTAACATGTTGATGTGGCATGTGACAGCTTTCACGAGGACATTCTGTGCAATGACACATCGGGCTACTTAGTCATTGGAGGGAGCAGATACATGGATGGCTTCCATGGCTATGTTGGACCAGTACGGTATTATCGTCTCGGCACAGAAAAGGTGAGCACCCCATTGTGCATCCTATGTGTCCATTTAATTAGCCAGTAATTGCACATGAAGTAAGTTATGCCAACTAATGGGATGTTGTATTGTAAGCATATTAATTTGTAATCAGAATATTATTTGAATTTGATGACATTGTTACTCACTCTTTACTAACGTTTGTGTTGCAGGTAAATAACCCACTGTCTCCCTCAAAGACACTGGAGGCCTTAGACAGGACCCACTGGGAGTGTGAGGAGATGAAACTGGTGATAGCGTGGTTCATTGACGAGCTAAGACATCATAGAGAAATCTCCTTGCAAGGTAATTAGTTGCTTTTCAAAGAAGAAAAAAAAATACATCCCCTCCATTTCTTCGATATATTTTAAAGATTAATTTCCCTGCAGTGAGCACTTGTAGTGCATGGCAATGTCATTATTGATATGTTATGTGTTTTTTTTTAGATAAATGTCACTCATACTATGTAGTTCAAATGAGAAGATATGGACAGGTGACTTGTGCTCAGATGCTAAACTGGGACTTGCAGAAGAAATACCAGACGGTATTCAAGCTGATAGAGACTCAAGAGGCCCTCAAGTCAGGTACCTGAATAAACTACTATGGCATTAGTGCATTCAATCCATAAGTGTGATTGCATGCACTATACATAATACATATACATGCATCCATGAAAGCATTCTAACGCTGACAGGGAATTATGGTATATATATCTCAAGGGGAGTGGAGCAGCTCGGCAGCTAGGCGCCTCGGCAGCTGGTTCTTTGAAGATGTGGTGAGCAGAATAGCCAAAGGGGAACCTGTAGCTGGACCAGGGCCTACGCTCTCACCCGTGGCTCTGCTCAAGGTTTCCTCTTGCCTCGGACAACACCAGGCCTCGCTGCTGCTGGCTGCAGTTCATCTGGCTGGCTTTGGGGTCCCCGAGGACCTTCAGCAGGTACACAGTTGAAAAGAACTCCTGTCCTTTCAGCCTTCTGGTTGTTATAGCTGGTGCCAGTGTTACTGTATCTTTTCAGATGGTTCAAAGCTGGATGATGTGATGTGTGTGTATGTGTGTGTGTGTGTGTGTGTGTGTGTGTGTGTGTGAGTGTGAGTGTGTGTGTGTGGGTGTTTGAGCGAGAGAGAAGGAGAAAGGGAGGGAGGTATGGAGAGTGAAAGAGTGAGATGTGTTTCTGTATTCTAGATGATTTTATGCTCTTTGGTTGATGACTAATGTCACTGTGACCCCGCACTGTATTGAGACACACTCTGGTATTACCTTGTCAATCTCCTGTTGCATTTGGCTTCAGTCTCTATGATTACTCTGTCAGCTGTTCGCTCACAAGCGCCTTCTTTTGTCAGGGTCATTTGTACAGTTTGATAGGAGCCGCAGCAGACAATCGCCTGGCCCTCCTGCACCTGGGCTACAAGCACATGTATGGCCTCGACGGCTTCTCCAGGGACCACGCCATGGCATACAATTACTATGCAAACATAGGAAGGCAGACCAGTATTGACAAAGACCAAATCGAAGATTCCCAGGTGAGATATATCTATCACAAGTACATAAAAGAGAGATACTATTCACATTTGTGTGTCTGTCTGGTCAATGCTTTTTAATGGAAGTCTGGTTCTCTTCATGCAACAAAAGAGCCTCTTCACGCAAACAGGGAGATGAGTTCTTCAGTACAGTGAGTTTCTCATTGATGTGTCCTCTAGAGCAGTCGTGGCTATTTTACATATGTTACAGGCTCCGGAGCTTGAACAGCTGCCTGTCTCTTTGAATATACATTTTCACAAACACTCTGGAACTGAAATGCCCTAGCCACTGCGCTTGTGTCTGAATGGAATACATCAGTTCATTTATTAATCCATCTCTTCATTAAAAGTTGAGTCAGTGATGCTCATTTGGAACAATTTTTGTTATGTTAAGCAAAATATTCTGGCAGCTGTCAGTATTGTATAGGCTATTCCCCAATTCCCCATGTTCTTTACAATAGGGGAGAAAATACAGTGGTTTGTTCAGATTCAGCCAGTCAAGACAAGGAATCATCGAAGCAGTATGGACAATGATCGGCCTGTCGATAATCTGACAGCGCACAGATAGAAGGGAGAGGCTCTTGGGAGATTAAGGAAAGAATGTATTTGCTTGGCTGCTTTCAAAATGGCCAACTTCAGACAGGATTGCTGACTCCACTTTTAATCCAACCCTATGTTAGTTTGTATGGGTTTTTTTGCATAACTTTTTCAACTGACTCAGCATGTTTCACATCAAGCTTCTAATAGTTTCTCCTAAAAGAAACTCAGTGACAGAAGACCATATCTAAGGCTGAGAGAAGTACAAAGTTGCACCATTTGGGACGGTTTGAAGCCTTTCTTACCTCTTCCAGTACACTGCACTCTTCATCCATCAGTCTCGTAGTATACTCACATATTCCTGTCATTTGCTTTCCAGCAATACATAACAGACCCCATCCACATCAGTGTCGAGGAGGAGCTGAATACGCAGATGGGCGAGACAGATGATGTTGTTCAGTACATCAAACTTCAAGCTGAGAGGGGAGACATCGAGGCACAGGTAGCAGCTGTACTATCTGCATTATGCCTGCAGTCCATTTGCACTTGGAGTGCATACGCTTAACAGCATGCCTGCGCTTCTCTGACAGAAACACCTGGCCAACATTCTCTTTTGGGGATTGAATGGTGTGTCTAAGGACGTGGCGACTGCTGTGAAGTGGTATGCCCGAAGCGCCTTGCAGATGACTGATGCCAAAGCCATGTTCGACTACTCCATCTTACTAGTCAAGGTGAGTGACCCCCACCACTCTTAAGAAAACATATAGACAATATAAAAGATGTAGAAACATGCACTGCACATTTTTCTGATGTCATCCTACGGTTGCTGAGTGTCATTCAAATGAGTTGACGGTCATATTGAAAATGAAGAGACCACAGCAAATTTGAATATGACCGTCAACTCATTCGAATGTCACTCAGCAACCGTAGGATGACATCAGAAAAATGTGCAGTGGTCTCTTATATATATATATATATATAAGTAGAGGGGAGGCCTACGCCTACAGAGGGGTGGAAAGGGGATAAAATGCTAGATGGATGAAAAGTTAAAAGTATCTTCTAATCCACTAATGATTTCACGTACACAGGGCCAAGGTGTGAAGAAGAATGTAACCATAGGACTTCAACTTATGGAGAAAGCTGCGGCCATGGTGTGTGCGTGTGTGTGTGTGTGTGTGTGTGTGTGTGTGTGTGTGTGTGTGTGTGAGAGAGAGAGAGAGAGAGAGAGAGAGAGAGAGAGAGTTGATGAAAGAGAGTTGGTGGGTTGGTTGATGCACAATTTAAACTGACATCATTCATATTTAGTGGACCATCATTCATTCAATACACATCATTCAATACACATTTTATTTATCCATGATGTTGCTTATGCTTTAATATGATCACCAGGGTAGCACAGAGGCATTGAATGGGCTGGGATGGTATTACAGCACCATCGTGAAAGAACCCAAGAGAGCTCTGAAGTACTTTCAGCAGGCGGCCCAAAATGGAAGCAGCAATGCCATCTTCAATATAGGAGTCTTTCACCTACAGGGGCACCCCGTGCGGAATGAGGTACGTACATGTAGGGTGGGCATCTGTCCCAGGTGACCCCAACCCTATAGCATGTTTGATCTCACCTTAGCCAGGTGTGTGAGTAGTAGATTGATGCTAGTGCTTTGGCCACTTCCACAGACTGCTGCATTCGAGTGCTTCCTGAATTCCTCGTACTATGGTCACGTGGACGGTGCTCTAGAAGTGGCCCACCACCTCAGCATTGGGAACCTGCCCGGAGTCACACGGGACCCGGAAAAAGCTGCGATGTGAGGGGTTTTTTTTTAAATTCCCATGGGCGCATGTCGCAGTCTCTCGCAGTTTTTTCCTTGCTAGTCCTGGGTGATCTCTATCAATATTGCATGGGTTTGCATGAAATATTGAGCACATTAAAGTGCCTCTGATATTGTACCACATTAGCGGGTAGATCTGAGGCGTGTACGCCCGGCCCTTTCGGCACTTTCTTGTCCGTTGCTTTCTCCTCTCCCGGGTGCGCCGGCTGCTCTGGCGCCCGTCTGCCGGGGACGGACGGACGGTCGGTCGGTCGGTCGGTCACGCCTCACTAACCATTCATTTCCTCTGGTCACCCAGCCTGCTGAAGAGGATCAGCGAGCAGAACGGACACCTGGGATACGCCAACAGGGAAGCCCTCCAAGCCTATCTCCAGGGTGCCTGGTGAGGGACGGCCTCTCTCCTCGCCTTTCATCTCAAATCCTGTTTTTAATTGCCTCCACCATTTGCTCTCCAAATAATCCGTATGTCTGCGTGATACAGTGTATGTCCAGAATGGAGAGAAAATAGAGAGAGAGAGAGAGAGAGGAGACTGGACAAACCTCGCAACTGTGCAGTCACTGACCACCAATTTGTTTTGTGTGTGTGTGTGTGTGTGTGTGTGTGTGTGTGTGTGTGTGTTTTGTCTGGCGCTCCAGGGATGAGGCACTGGTAAGGTACATCATGCTCGCTGAGACGGGCCTGGGAGTGGCGCAGAACAACGCTGCCCATCTGTGTGAGGTCAGTTGTCAGAGGCGTCCGGCACTGCATGATGGCTTCCTGTGGTTCTTTCTCTCTCTCACACACACATACACACACACACTGACCTACAGTACACATACACATATACATACACACACGCACACACACACACACACACAGTGACCTACACATACACATATACACACACCATATACACATATACAGAGCTTGGTTGTCTTACAGTTTTTTTTACAACTGGCCAAATGGATAATTTTTGTTAAATATATTACTAATAATATATTTAATTAAATAATATATATTTTGTTAAATATATTACTAACACATCTTTCTCTGCACACACTAACTTTACCAAAACACTGGAAATGTGACTCAAAATGAAATTATTCTGTTTTCACTTCACAAGGTACATGCAGTCAATCAAAGTACACCAGGTTTCAAAGTACTGGCTATTGTTGACATTACAAAAACTGCATAGACTTTTATGTTTCAGTTTTACAGGTATTTGCATGCAATTTGTACACTAAATTTCTTGGTTGGGAACTGTATGTCCACATGTTATGTTCACATTCAAAAGCATTCCAGTAAAAAGCAAATCAGTTTTTTTCCTTTACTGTTTACTACAGGAGTTACAATAGAAATACTGTTTACAGTATGTTTTCTGTGTTTCCTTTCCTGTTTCTGTTTCTAAAAACATCACTCCTCAAAGTCCTCCTTTTACTGTATAAGTGCCAATGTAATAGAAAAAAATAACCCCTGCCACTGAGTCTAACCCAGACTGGAATCAGCTGTGGTTGGCCCAATTTACCCAACATAAATCAGTTGTGTGTCAATTATTCAATTGTTTATTTATTATCAGCTGAGATATATTGTTTTTGAACTGATATCATTGCAGAAGCAGAGGTGTTTATACTGTGTAATATTGTTTTTGCTATTGTGGGATGTTGTGTGTTACAGTAACATTCGTAAATACTGCAAGAACAATCCATAATTTTGTTGGGAGGTATAGCTTGTCTGTTAAGAAAATGTAAGCATTGTGGAAATGTGTTCACTGACTGCATATTGTGTGAAAACGACATGAAATGTGTGAATGGTATGGCCACAAAAGACCGATGCTGTGCTGGTTGTATTTAGAGTTTTGAAAATTTGACAACTGGTTGGACAAACGCTTGTTAGCGACTGAAAAAAACTGTAATATGTTTCCTATCTCCATGCAACAGGAGCTGAACCACAGCAGTGTGTGTCATTATCGATATTACAACCACTCCATCTGTAACCATGCCCCACACTACTCCGGTAGGCCTCTGTTTTGTGCAATATCGCAGCTGTGCCAATGTGAATGAAGGATGTATGTGGCCTGTATGTCTCAGACTTTAAGGCGTATGGAACGAATATAGATGATTATTTCTTTCTTCTTTTCTGTTTTTTATCTGTTTACTCTGTCTCTCGCCCCAAACAAACAAATAAACTAAACACATACACACACACACACACACACACACACACACACACACACACACTCACACATACACCATTACCCAATGCAGGCCTGTTAAAGATGGGTGACCTATACATTCAACACCACGACGTAGTGACGGATGGTATGTCTCTGGCCATGGAGATGTACAGCAGAGCTGCGTTAGCTGGCAGTCCTCAGGTAACGTGTTTACACATCTGAACTTTCTCTGCAAAGCTGTACGCATGTTATCGTATAAATCAGTAATAATAACACGTTAATTATTAACGCTTACGCATGCGATTTCTGTATAAGTTGTCAGAATGAGGTCTTTTTCATGTTGTTTGACTAGAGGCCTCCAACACTATATGGGTTAAAAAAGTAGTTCATTGTGTTGCCCCAGGGGATATACAACTTGGCAGTTTTGATAGAGGAAGGACAAGATATCCCCCAGAGCATTCTAAACAACATGGGGGCTGCCGCTGAGAAGAGAGGCGATAACAGTGCCATTGTGCAGCGTCTACTGCAAAGGTATTTGATGTACACTCGCGTGTGTCACATTTTCCCTCTGTTTGAATGTTGGATTATGGTGCAGCGTGGTAACAATTCTACAGTAAAATGCTGTGTTTTACAGTAAAATGACTGTAAATACACACACGTTTGGATATCTATATAAGCAAAGCAAAATGTTTCCATCAGATGTGTGGAGATTGCAGAGGAGTGGGAGGGAGACACTTTAAACCCATGCGCTCTGGCCTTATTAAGAGTCAACATCCAAACAGCCTGGAGGGACTTCACCCAGGACACACTGCAGTTAGCAATGGTAGGCCAGCCTATGCAAACAAGATAAACACACGCCACGAATCCTCATCTTACCCCCTTACAAATACACCCACAATAGGGACTACACTGAGACTGCATGCAAACAGTACAGTACAGGCTTTGAATCCATTAAATCCATCCATGTCTACATTTGTATAGATGAAGTTTAATTGGTAAGATCAATAAGAATTCTACTAAAATGTATATACACTATATGCGTAATGTACACAGTAGACCAGGTGGAAGTTTCATATTTATGTCTGGTCTTTATGTGGCTTATGTCATTAGTTTCAGATTGTGAATGCTGTGACTTGAATGTTCAAATCTGCTCCTTTTTTGTCTTTTGTCTTTTGTGTGTTGCATTTTGTTGTGTCTCCAGGCGTATGGAATGCTCGGAGGTTTTCTCATTGTTCTGGCTTATGTTATTGTGCAGATTACATTAGGTGAGTCCCAAGTCTCCTAACAATAATGACACCTCATGTAGAACTGATTGAATTTGCCAAATGAGCTGAAATGGCACTTGGTAAAAAGAATGGAAAAGAAAACATAAAGTGTTTTTTTTTTCAAAATGCCAAATGACATTTAATGCACAATTAATACAATGTATATTGTATGTTGTAACTAGGGATGTAACGGTGTGAAAATTGAACCTCACAGTTATAGTGACCAAAATTATCACGGTTTTCGGTATTATCGCTGTATTTTTCAAAATATGTTCAGAAAGCTGAAAAGTGTCCCGTTCACTTTTTCCTTGGTCATGTTTAATTGGCTATATGCTTATAGCTTAACTTACCCTACCATGACTTGGAGTTTGCTATTTCTGTTATTTGGATCCAATGAGAGAGTGAGACCAAAGTAAATGTTCGAAATAAAACTTAAGGCTACTGTATTCTCCTGATGACATGAGAGGAATGGATTTAATGTGGACGCGAACATAGAAAAGACGCAGAGTGGCTACATGATACAGTGCACGTTTTGTGGTGAAAACGTTCCGCCTTTTAAAATCAGGTGTAGCCTAATCCGAATCCCAGTTAAAACCATCAATTAGACAACAGAATCAGTACCAGTTTTGTTTCATTGTACCAGGCCTACTGTATGTCAAAAGCAGGCTCGGATGAAGCTGGGAGGGATTAAACACACGGTTTCCACAATCAACCACGATAATTATGATATGATATCAACATTTTTATCGCGGTTTACCATTATACCGGTAATCGTTACATCCCTAGTTGTAACTTATTTATTTTGTGAATACAGACCGCAAAACCTTTCTATACCAGAAAGAACTTACAATTAATCCATAGTTTGTTTTGGACTTCACATGTAGAGATAATATCTATCCATAGTTTGTTTTGGACTTCACATGTAGAGATAATGTCTGTCTTCAAGTATATTCATTTTAGTATGAGATTTCTGGTGTGGGAGATTTCTTTATTGTCTTTAGTATTACAACACTACTTCCTCTGACAACCTCACTTAGCGTTTTTTTTGTCTGTGTCTGGTTGAGAAATACTGTAAAGGCAAGGATCGAGCTAAACTATTGTTGTGGAAAAATAGACTAGCACAGGCTAGAGTGTAATGCATTTTTAATAAGCAGAAGATGGCACGCAAAGTCCAATCACGCAGTTTCAAAAGTTTGTTATGTTCGGTCTCCCCTATTAAATAAAAAATCAATAGACACACACACACACACACACACAGTCACACACACAGTCACACACGCACGCACACGCACACACACACACACACACACACACACACACACGCACACGCACACGCACACGCACACGCACACAGACACGCACACACACACACACATACACACACATCTAGTAAAAGGCAAAGGTAATAAGACACAGTGGTATAATGAGCTGCGGAGTTGATTAGATGGATAGCCAGGCAGTCAGCCATGTGTGAAGACTATTTCCCTCCGGTATGTGTCCCCAGGGCGTGGCGGCGAGGCCGTATCCGCCTGGCAACGTGACGGCGCATTAGCCGGGTCAGAGGATTCAGCACCTGTCCGTCCGGCTGACAGGCAGCCGAGGGATGAAATGGATGGCGCATCTCGAAGAGAAATGGGATCCCTCCGAGTCAATCCATCAGACCGGTCGGCGCAGCCAGGTGTGTCGCCGCCGCCGCACCAGAATCGGCGGGTGCGGGAGCTGCAGGAGGGCATTGACGCGGTCATCACGGTAGCAGGGGTATGCCTGTGCGCCCTGGCCACTATGATTCTCTCTCACATGCTGTGACGGGACAGAACGAAATGGTACGGGACGAGGAGTCCAGAGTTTTTACGTGGACGGACTTGATCCACATGTCCTTCCCCGAGTTTATGTATGTAGTGAACATGCACAGAACTGATGACCAACTGAATGTCACTATTGGTTCAAAAATGTACTCCATGAAGCATGTGTATAATGTAAGAAATGGAAAGCAATGGAGAAGACACCTTTACACAGGCTTGTGTTAGGCACCAGTACACTGCTATACAAAAGCACAACAATATTGTTATGATTTTCTGCTCTTGGTGGAAAAACAGGTCTCAGTGCTTCTGTTTCACCAGACATACTTTTCTTTGAAATGCTTTTTTTTCCATTCCTTCTGGGTAAATCTTTTTCAAATGTATTATCATTAATAAACCACAAGATGGCAGAAACTGCATTTACACATCAACAAAGGCTGACACTGACAACTCCATCTTGCATTTCGCTTTCCTGTGGAAGCATATAGCTCAGAGGCTCTACCGACACACACATACACACACTGTTTATTTATAAACATATTTGATGATTTGTGATATAATCACAATCACTAATTCAGCATTCAAGCATTCCCCCCCACTCCTGATGCCAGTGGAGATGCGCCTCAGTTTTGAGCATTTTTGGTCCGTGTTGACATTACCTCAGAATACAGCTGCTGAGTGGGAGGCCTAGTGTTACATTTGAGAGATGGAATAGCACTGTGTTTGCAGTACAGCTGTGGCCTGCTTTAAATGCTTGGGGCCAGGCACCTGGTGTTTTAGCAATGTTTCATGGCTTGAGAAAAAAAGTGCTTGCTTTCATTCTTTTTTATTGTCTCAAAAGTGACATCTAATGGTGAACATATGCACCTGCGTGTGTTATTAACTGAATCCATCTGCCACTGCCAAGCAGCCTGGAGAAAGTGGCCTGGCTTGTTTTTAACACATCAATGCAGATGTGGGCCAGTGTTCCTCAGACTGATGTTACTGCTGCATCAGGACCTCTGAGAGGATGGGTAATTGGCCGGAGTGGGACAATCAGTGAAGGAAAAGTAGCTAATTCAGCAGAGGGATAGCACTGGTGCGGAAGTCATCTTCTCACTTCTACCATGTACACATCTTTGAAGGAATTTAATAAAAGACTTGACTGGGCTGCAGTTTGTGCATTCTTGGCAGGAGAGGGGGAAGTTACAGAAATTCACATTTCAAGCAGCAGTGATTTGAAAGAGGCTCAATACAAGCAGCAGGAAGCATGGAGAGACATGGTTGTGTGGACAGCTGATTTTAGAATCCACGATTTTAAAATTCAACCATTCTAATTTTAGAATTCATCCATTCTGGTTTCACAAACAGGAAGACACCCTTATCAAGAAAGACACCCTTATCAAGAAACAAGACAAGGTCTACTGGTATTGCAACAAGCTTTTGGTGAGCTGTCCTCTGCATTGTACGAGATGTAATAGAAACAACAGGATCCTGTGTGCTTACTGTATAAGAGAACTCACAGGCTGTCACACAGGAGAGGGGAATGCACAGCCAATTTCATGGCCTCATTCAAACAGATACAACAAGACCAGGAATATACTGCACATTCTTTCGCTTACAGAAAGATTTCACTACCCAGCTCAAATAGTGTGAGAGATGCTTTGAAAAGAAACAGTTGCTGGAAACGATGAGGATTGGCATTTGGCCCAAGGCACAACAAATGACTCACATCTTGTGTCTGAGGCGATTTCACAGAACAAGCTCGACTGTAATTTCAACCTTTGTCGATGTGACAAAAACATTGATAGCTGTAATTTACTAAAGTCTGGCCCGATGGGTCAAAACAGCTGTGATTGCTGTTTACCTCATGGACTCGACAATGCACACGGCAATTCCACCTGCCCAAGATTCGGAGTAAATGTCCCCTCAATTGACCAGACCTTGGCTTCTTGTTGTGATTCCTCTGCCCGCATATTAACCCTTATCCTGAGTTTAGAAAACAACAATTAAACCAAAGCAATATTATGATGTATTGATGATAAGAGACAACCGAAGTATTTTAAAGTCAAATTCAAATGTCTCTGGGCAAGGTAGGACATTTAGTAAGAAATTATGTAACTGTATTAGCCAAGTAAACGTGGTTTGGTCTGACACTGCATGGTCAATGGACACTGTCCAGCAATGACCCCCACTGTGAAGAGCAAATCAGATAAGAGTACAAATGACAGCAATATAGGCATAATTTTAGTAATAGATGGTGATGGTCAGGCAGATTGCTACCGTTTCAAGGAGTCCCTGTGTTCCAATAGGTAAACCATTAGGAGTGATGGCCTCTATCAGCCACATGTGAGTAATAAAGCCTAATTGAGCAGGCCTTGGCGAGCTGGTCTGCTGCTGATCACCATGTGGGTGTGTTTCTCTGTGTGTGTGTGTATGTGTGCAATGCATCCAAAGTCTTCTTCCATCTAACCTGGCGGAAGTTGCCCCCCTGATATCTGTTGCTTTGCAGTTGTTGCAGGAAAGTGTCATTTAAGCGTGGGTGGAACATCAGTAGTACAGTAGGCACTGTCTGAGTCCTTATCATCCATGCCAAACAATTTAGCAATGTTTCAGAACAGCTTGTTAGGAAGAGTTTGGGAAACGTGTAACATGACAGGAGATATTGGTAAAGTTTGGACTTAGTCACCACTTTGCACCACTTTCCAGAAAAGCCACAATAGAACAAAGTCTGTACTTTTTGCTGGTAAAGTGGACGGCCCAATTTATTGTTACAATCTGACTTTTTTTTTTTTATCTGTAAGACTATGCACACTCATAGTCATTCTGCATTGTCATTCAGTCTGTGAAATGCAGAAGCGTAAGCCATAGATGTTAGTTTCAGGGTTTGGGTAAAGTGCTGTGTTTGGTTAGAGCCAATGTTTGTCTGAACGATTGCTTTATATTTACATAATAAGACAATGTTTGATAAATTAACTTTATTTTAAAGTCCTTTTAAAATTCTCAAATCGCTACTCAGAACAAAATATGGGAATGCTATAAATACAATGAATGATATTAAGGTTTGGAAAAACGTTTTAAAATGTAAAGGTAATCAGTGTAAAAATGAAATGTTGCTGTCTAGTCCCTGTCTGCTTCATAAAGTCTCACTTAAACTCCGATTATGGTCTTGTTCACAATTCTTGATAAGTTTCCTGTCAATTTCTCGTAAGCTTAAAGGAACAGTTAGATAAGATGATAGATACTCTTCTCGTCTGTGCGTTTTGTAACTCAATCTGACACACTCACCATTAGCCCAGCTTAGCATAGTTCATTGAGGTGGTTGGAACCAACTGCTGTAGCTATTTACATATTGTGATTTGTATAGTCGACATTTGCAGAAGTAACAATGGGGATTTTCAGGTGCTGCATGCTTTGGCTGAATGAGAATACAAGAATAAAGATGACGCGCAATGGTATACATACCGAGTATTTTATGAAATAATAACATTAACAAAGATGACATTATCTAAGGTAAAAGAAGCGTGATAATGCTTTGTGACACTTCAAACTGTAGAGGCTAATACTGTAATATCATAATGCTTTATTATTACAGTTATGAGTATGTGTAAATAGGTCTACTACTAATGAAAATAATGATGAGGCTTTGTGAATGGTTTATAACCCTTTATCCCAATAAGCTTTATCCCTGACAAGACATTAAGACAAGACCGGAAATCAGTTGCCTATGTTCTGTCTACACTGGACCATAAATTAAATGTACTGGCTTTGAGTGAGACAAATACTAATGTGCCGTACAAGATCTAACTGCAGATGATAAAATGTGGAGGTTTCAAAGTTTAATTGATGCCTTACCTATCCTAATGAGCTTCACAAGTCTTTATGTGTCTTATCACTTAATGATTTAATGATTGAGATGACCTTCATGTTCGAATCATTAATCTTCAAATCATTAGAACTGTTATGCAATGTTAGCAGTAAGAGAAAGGCAGAATCCAAATGTCCAAGAAATCCAAGGTCATTGTACCTTCAGCTTAAAAGATGTTCAATTCAGTTCTGTTCATGTTCAGTTCCAATCAAGGTTACTGGAATTGCGTCCAATGTTCAATTGTAGTTCTGGTCCTACATATGATAGGCGCAGCATTGTTGTATGTATGGAATTGATTTAAAGGCTCCATGACATTGTGTTTGTGTAATAATTCTCAGGTTTGAATTCTCTTCAAACAGAGATAGGTTATGTTGTTTGTGTTGTTTGAAATCAGCCATATCAATCCGATGCCATATCAATCAGAGCAAAGGCCATTTACCTGTGGTGCCTTTGTGTGTGTGTGTGTGTGTGTGTGTGTGTGTGTGAGAGAGAGAGAGACAGAGAGAGAATATGAGAGGGTGACCTGTAAGTTTCCTATCAGCTTTAAACCATCCGTGTCACAAAATTAAACTGCAACATTGACAAGCCACAAGTTCTGCCATATTTTTATGAGGTGGGAAAGAAAAGGCAGAGATGTGAAAACTCCAGCTAATGAGGGGCCATTAAGCACTAACTTTTATCTACCTCACCTACGCTTCTACCTCCAGAGCCTAGATGTTCCGTTCAGCCCTTGTTCATTATTTCTTAAACATATGCAAACATGGTTTAATGAGGCGTCTGTAAGTGTGGTGCGTCTCCGCTAATTTTCTGTGAGTGTATCTTGTCACAGTTGGTAGTACCCCATGAGACCTCCAGGAGCTCACTTAACTATGTAGCTAACAGCATGAGGGCTTTCCCTCAGAAATAAAATCTGCACTACTGAGGTGGAGAAACATTTGAGATGAATGTAATCCAGGCTCATTCTCTGAATGGTGTTACTGCTACGCTCAGTTGGACTATAACTGCTGCTGTACTGAAGATTTAGCCACGGGAAGTTGAATAGCTCACCGTGTGATGTGTACATGTTTTCACCCATGAAAAACACGGAGGAGTGTATCATTGAAATATTTGTGTGGTTCTTGGTTCATGGATTCCCATGGATAATGAATCTGATGTGAATTTTATATATATATATATATATATATATATATATATATATATATATATATATATAATTATAATTATATATATATATAATTCACATCAGATTCATTATATATATATGCATACAAATAACACATTGAATATGCTGTGCTTTTACTGAACCAATGCATCTGATCTGCACAAATAGCAAGTTTTGCAAACTCACAGTCAGTGATTACAGTGTTACTGCGCCTGCCTCTGGTTCATGGGAGTCACAGCCTAGCCTTGTGTAATAGACGTCAGCATTCAGCATAATATGCATCTGCTACTGACTACATCACAGAGTCATTGAAATTCAGAATTATCTCGAGGGAGGGTGAATAGGGGAACCAGTCATTACAGTAATTCTTTTCAGTTCAAAGACAAACACGTACAGTAGGACACACACACACACACACACAGGGAGGATTCAGAAAGGGTGTCACTTTTGTGTGCTAATGGCAAAAGAGTGAGTCTTTGTCTCAGCATCACTGACACACATTCAAAGTCTATATCAGATGTCACTGTATGTCATTGTTAAAGCAATATAAGGGCAATGATCACACTAACATGAAAAGTTTCAGACTTCCAATTTTTTTATTTGCAGCAATCACTGGTCATAGGTCATAAACAAAAAAATACAGCTCTATTTACATTTGAGTTTTTTTTATTCCTATGAAGTCTAAGACCCTGATGAATATCTTCAGCCACACATACACATTTGCAAACGTCAAAACTTACAAAAATGGAAAAGATTACAAAAAATACAAACTATTATTTAACACATTTTAAGCACAGCAGATTTGTTACTTCATCCATATGCAAATTCAAACATCTTCATATGGTTAGACTTAAAATATTAGTACAATCGAAAACGTGATTTTTACAAAATATAAAATACTAATATTATCAAGTCTAAGTGATGATTGAAGTATACATATGACAATCCAAAATAAACTTATTCATCTTTAAGTACCAAGATGAGGAAAAAGTATATTTTCCTATAGAAATGGATATGTTACAATAATAAATAGAATCAATACCTCTTTGATGTGCCTTCCTAGCCTGGCGAGCCAGACCCACATTAAAATGTAGGGTCTGGGCACTCACCGTTCGCAGTGCTCAGTCCGAGGGGCGGGATAATCAGTTGTCTTTCAAATTCCCTCTGCACGCAATAGGATGCAATAGAATATTTGTTTTCAAGTAGCAGGGAATTCAAGCCAAACCGTTGCAACTCGGCCATCAATCATTTTGTTAAGCCCACCAAACGACTCAATACACGATTTCAATGTCCTGATTAAGTTTCGATTTCTGGAGCTCACAAGCCAACGGAGAGTTGCTAGACTAGCCCTGGCTGCCGCTAGGGGCGCGTCTAGATTTCTAGGCTAGTGCCTTCCAAGAAGGAATATCCCTGTTCTCCAATCTCCTGTATATTTTCACCCATTTTACATAGTGGGATCAGTCCAATCAAAGAGAGGGATATGTGTGTGTGTGTGTGTGTGTGTGTGTATGAGAGAAAGAGACAGAGAGAGAGAAAGAGAGTGAGAGAGAGCAGCATGAAAGACACACAAAGACACAAAGCAGTTATAATTGTGTCTGAGTGGGCGCTTCGTCTGTGGTGAGCGCTGGGTTGTCGTACATCTCCAGACTCTTGCCGTCCTTCTGGCTGGCCTTCTCCTCGTCCTCACCTTCCCCTCTGCGGCAGCACTTGCAGCAGCAGCAGCAGCGCGCCCCACAGAAGGCCATGCCTGACGTGACCACGTGGTCCCACGGTGCCAGCGAGTGCAGCGGCCGCGGCAGGAAGTCCCAGCTGCGCAGCACCCCCGGCAGGTATTGCGGCCGGCGCCTCTGCAGGACGTTGATGACCACCACACACACGACCAGCACGATGATAGGAACACCCACACCGACCAGCACCTGCCAGCCGGCGATGGAGAGCCCAAGCACGGTGAGCGGCATGACCAGGAAGCACAGTACCAGGTAGACGGCGGCGAACCAGCGGTACTTGGCTGTGTGGTCCCCTAGGCCCTTGGCCAGGCGGATGGGCACGCGCATGAAGGGGATCGGGTACCACAGGAGGATCCCGAAAATGTTGAAGAAAAAGTGACACAAGGATATCTGTGGAGAAGAAAAAAAACGCAGGACGGTGTTTTATGCAAGTTAAAAAAACAAAACCATATATTAACTGCCCCTGTGTATTAACATCATAGCTGAAGACATTTAGCAAAATCAATGTGTAAACCTCTGCTAATAGTTGGGAAATTACAGTATTCAGGAACACATACAAACACACAGAACTTTCTGTCTATCTGAAAACAGCACGGGATTGTTGAACGGTGTGTCTTAAAACTCCGATGGTCTACTGTTACCCACCTGCAACGCATTTGCCAGCGTCTCCCCTGGGCTGGCCAAGGCTGCAAGAATGGCCGTCGTTGTTGTTCCTATGTTCGAACCCAGAGTGAGCGGATAAGCCCTCTCAATGCTTATGACACCAATACCTGTGGTCAAGAACAGAGCAACCCCTGATATGAGTGAGTGTTTCTGGCCTCTTTTATGCTTTTACAAATATTGGAAGCTTTGGATAAGATTGGTAAGCCTGTGACTGGGCTACGTTGAGAGATAACAGGCAGTGGCCACATAGAGCAGTGCCCGGCGAGACACGTACCCACAAGTGGAGTGATGGCTGACGTGAAGACAGAACTGCTCTGTACGATGAACGTCATTCCAGCTCCAACAAACATGGCGATGTAGCCAGTTACCCACCCGAATGGGTAAGGGAAATCTGCACACAAACACAGAGATAGAAAATGTTATTATCCTTTATGTTTTTTTACATGGCCCTTGTTCAGAAAAATAAATGTGCTTCAATTAGTAATAGCATTGTTCATAATATGTGGCATTATGTGCCTGTGCTTTATGTCACACATTAAGACTAAAGCACCTCCAGTGACCGCCAAAGCTACAGGGTCAATTTACCTGTGCAGCTCATCAGATAACCGAACAAAGTGGCCTGAACCGACTATCAGACTGGGTGTGTGTGTTTGTGCGCGAGTGTACGTGTGTGTGTGTGTGTGTGTGTGTGCATGCGCTCTCTGTCTGTAACGTGTGGGACTCCACTCACCTGTGTTGAGCACCTTCTTGATGACCACGGCCACCTGTCCCTTGAGCATGGAGTTGAGCAGCTTGACGATGAGGATGAGGCATGTGCAGAGGATGGCGAGTGAGAGCCCCAGCAGGATCAGCCCCACAGCCAGGTCAGGCAGGTTGGCATTTGCAAAGATGTGCTTGCCTGTGGCGGACCCCGTGATAACAAGGTTACTACTACTCATCACTCCCAACAGTGGACTCATTACGGACAGTCAGCTCAGAGTCAGCACAGATACTTATCAGTGAGAAGCTTATAGAGTCAGTATGAATTAACTGTCACTGTTTGGAGCACTAACAGAATTAATCTACAAATAAGCCTGATATGTTCTAGCAGGATTCTAAAACAAAATCAATACTACGATCAGAATTTTTCGTGAGTGTTTGGCTTATGATACACATCATAAAGTACATAGCATTCAAATGGATCCTGCATACATGTTCTTGCATAGACAGAGAAGAATCTTATATGGTGCTGAGCAAAATGCTCATTCCCAAGGCCAACAAGTGCTAGAATTGATGAACACAGTCAATGAACGCCACCCCCCCCCCCACCCCCCCCCCCAAAAAAAAAAAAACTCAGGTATTTGAACAACAGATCTGACATACTGATAAACCTGTTTTGCTCCCCTTTTATTGGCTAGTTCAGGCTAAGGACCACAAGATCCCTTTTTTGATTGGCCCTTTCTTCTTGTCTGGCTCAGTTGAACCCCGGCTCTCTGACTGAGCAGGAAGAAAGGCCCCATTGAGTGGGTAGAGAGGGTAGTGGGGCGAGGAAGTATGCTGAGTCACTATGAAGACTGAATTGAAGTCATTGTCCTGATATCGTAGTGCTAAGGTGCCAGCAAGTAAAGATATGGGGTGTAAGCATGTAAGAGACAGAAGGAGGAAAGAGAGAGAGAGAGAGGGAGTGTGTGTGTCTATGTCCACTTGTGTAAACTGTGTAAACTAAGAGTCAACCCCCTGAACCCCCTGTGTTTGTGTGTGTGTGTGTGTGTGTGTGTGGTGTGTGTGTGTGTGTGTGTGTGTGTGTGTGTGTGTGTGTGTGTGTGTGTGTGTGTGTGTGTGTGTGTGTGTGGCTGTATGTGCTGCTGATAAGAGAAGGATATTCTCTCAAGTCTTTTGGCAGTGCACATGTATGTAACATCCAATCAAGAGACAGATAAATGCTTCTTCTACTTACATCTCGCCAGGTTTATCGTCTCCGACACATTCTTCTGCGTCCATGTCAGGTTGCCTTCTGTCCAGCACAAGGCGCCCACAGTGCAGTTCTCTGGTCCAGGAACAGTCACGTTTTGAAGAGTCTAAAGGTCACAACAGTCAAGAAAGAAGAGTCTAAGGGACACATGACAAGAAAGAACACTCACAAAAGAATACAAAGGAAGGCTAAATAAGTCTGGGAAATAGTATATTAATCTATAACCGGACGGTGATAAGAACTCCCATGTTGGCTGAATGCCCCATTGACATAGATTAGCAAAGTGAGCTCAACCTGAGCCTCTACTTTAACTAAAAGACAGTTAAATATTAACTGCAGAGTGAAGAATTAGTTTGGCTGAGAAAAAGTTCATACAAGGTTGTGTGCAAAAGAATCATTTGTGTAGGTTCAGATGTTAGTGTGTATATTCCTTACTATCACGGTCTCTGTTTTGCACCAGATCTTGATCAAACTCTTGTTCCTTGCAGCAGGGTCCCCAGTGGCAATGCCACTGATAACAGACTTGTCCAACTAAAAGAGTCAAAGTGAGAGGAAGCTTTTATGTGCAAACAAACCCATTAACACTATCTATCAGCTTCACCAATCACTCAACCACATACATTCCATACAGTATCTGTGTGTTATCGCAGATATATCACGCCGTTGCACATATATTTATTTTGCCGGTCACAAAAGGCACTTCCTTGATGCGTTGCTATCTGTCTTAGGACTGTGTCATATTACACAAGAAAAATACTGAAATACTTAGAAAGCTACAGGTGAAGCTATAGGCTATAGAGCATATTTTAGTTGCAAAACTTCTCTTTTAAGTACATAATAAAGAATAGTGCTAATAATTATATATAATATATAATATTTATATAATAAAACATATATTTATGCTGATAAAAACATTGACTGACCTCAATGATATTTTTTGTCAGGGGCTCTGTAATAACTTTGAGAATATCGGGAGCATCCTGGCCAGTTTGAAGGTTGAAAGAGATGATGATAAGGTCAGTGAGTTTGTAGAGGACGCCTGTGGCCACCTCTAGAGGAAGTAGCACAAGCACAGACAGCCAGTTGAAGAAATCGTGAACCGTAGCTCCACCGAAAGCCCTGCAGGTTTGAATAACACAGTGAGTGGCAGTGTACTTCTCTAGGATAGGTTTTCCCAGGATAATTGATGGGTAGATGCTGAGCTGAACACATGTTCACAGACAGGGGAATGAATTGCCATCAATATGGTAATATGCTCAGAGGCACCTTTAGAGACCCTTTTGAGGGAGATGACCTTTACTTACCTGCGGAACTCATTGCGGTCCCCGGCCTGCATCATGGCCACAATAGTGTTTGTGACGGATGTGCCAATGTTGGCTCCCATGATGATTGGCACAGCAGACCTAACCTCTAACACTATAACAGAGAGACACCGTAATTTACATTACACCTTGGCAAGTGTGTGTGTGTGTGTGTGTGTGTGTGTGTGTGTGTGTGTGTGTGTGTGTGTAAGAGAGTGAGGGAGAGAGAGAGAGAAAGAGAGAGGAAAAATCCAAAAAGTGTGTGCATGTTGACCATGTGCACTTACATCCTGAGGAGACCATGCTGACCACAATGGAGGAGGATGTGCTGGAGCTCTGCACAAGAACCGTCACTAAAACCCCAATCACCAGACCGGCTACAGGGTTGGACAGGACTACATTGTCCTGAAATATGTCTCCAGCTGCCTTCCCTACAGAGGACATGCAATGTTGGTAAGACTTTACATTAAATCATTTAAGCATTTAAATTATTTTAAGTGATTTAAAATGATTTAAGACATCAAATCATTTCAAATAAATTACTTTTAGAATATTGTGGACTTTGGGATGAGACCCATGGTAAGAATTATTTCAATTCCTCATTAAACATAGGTAGTCTACAATGACAATTAAATAGAGAACGCTAAGTACCTCCAACCAGTTGAAACGCGGAACTGAGAACGTCCAGAGAGCAAACAAACATGTAGAGAAATCCCAACAATAAACACAACTTCCCAATTCCTGTCACAATCCGGATCACTTTCCCCTTGGTATCCAAATCTGTAAGGTGTACATGACAGCGTCATCAAGGCGTTCAATAACAACAATATTCTCACATCAACAAGGAAGCATCATTCTTTCGTAGCACACCTGACCACTTCACGCCTGTTTCTTGGAGCGCAGGAAGGTCCCAAGGGTCGACGGCCGATTCCTGCGCCACATCGTCCACCAGAGCAGCCGTGGAATAGGCAGGTAACACCACCCCATCCTTAGACTTGCCAGTCGCGTCTATTGTTTCAAAATGATATCAAATGTACAAAGAATTACCCATTTGGATTCGATTGCACTGTTTGAGGAGTACAGAGTCGATTTCACGGTCGACATACCATGGTCTAGGTGAGTTTCAGAAGTCCCATTCCCAAGCTCAGGCCGAGGAGCCATTCTCTGTGGAAATAAACAAGTCAAATCACACACCAATTACATAAAACAAGCGTAAGCAATATGACATATATGTTTTCCGCCTGCCAGTCTGGATAGCAACTTCGAAATGTATCAACATACTTTCATGTTTAACATGCAATCTTGTTACGCATTCCTAACATCACACTACAAATAAGGTTGTTTCCTCATTAAGTAGGCCTACACTATATCATCTTCCTACGCAGAAAATATCACGATCTGATGCTATGTCACGGGAAATCACCACAATTTTGCAATACAGTCTCTAAATAACTTTTGAGAGAGAGAGTGCAATTCATCATGATGTTAGCTTTTTCATTGTCATGGACTACAGCCTACCACACATACAGGTTTATGATAGAGCGAGATGCAGCCTAAGGCAACTTTTGAGGACTTTTAAGGCACCAGTGAGGACATCAGAAACCAATGCAATATGCAAGGAAAAACAATAAACCGTAGGCACATAGGTGCCAATACACCCCACTCTGTTAAAATTCTGCTATCATCTTAGTGCATCGTCCTTTTCATGAAAAAAGGCAATTGATCCTTGATTGATCTTTTTCCGAAATATTTGGATGGTAAACACTAGCGATGATAAGCTAAAAAGAGGCACCCCTCTCTCACCTCTTAAACTCTTGTACCGCGTTGCGATATTCCTGACTTGTCTCGGGCGAGAGAATCCACCTGGGCTACCTGCAGCTGCCTCCACAGGTGTCCAGCTTTTATACACCCGCCACAGGACTACCCCCGCGCTTTCCTGCTCAAAGTCCGGTGGCGAACTGAGGTGCTGCCAATGACCTCATGAGGATCCTTGTTGCATCTAGTCTACTAGGCTACTTAACAGCTACCTACATGCATTTTAAGTAATTTCGCATTGCGTGTTTCTTGCCCGGTGAATAAACTTAAAACATGAACTGTTATCGGTTTCAGTTACCTATGCTAATATTTTAAATAAAACAATTTTACTTCTCCAAGTTTATGATTCAAACAGGGATATGGCATAGCGCGTAAATAATCAGTTAGTCATGTCATGTTAGCCTACCATGATGACATTAGAGGTTAGAGGGGAATTGTCATACAAGTTCGAATGGATGCCACTTTCTCCTCTCATCTGATATCAGCAGCAGTGTCCACAATCTGCACCTGTCTTGCCTTTCTCTGCGAAATACGTGCGGTGGCTACTGTGTTATCGACATAATCGTTGTAAATCAGCACCGCGCCCTTCAGTGATTTTTATTTTAACATCATAACATTACTCAATTGCGGTTTGGATGTGAACAGTAGTCTACTTTTGCGCGCACGGACACAGGCGCCTTTTCGGTGTTTGTATTTATGAGAAACGCTGCCATCCATTGGGAGGAGAGGGTATTACAGAAAACTCAAATGACCCCTCCACTGGTGCCTGTAGACTGCAACGTCCAAATAAATACAATCAAAAACAGAATGATGGCCATTTAAAATAAAGACATTTATCATGAAGGATTCATGTCCGATGCAAATGCTCATATAGTGGTACATTTGAATTGATATTACATTAGGCCCACATGCAACCATGCAAACACCATATTACGCTGTGTAAGAAGATGGCACCTAGGGTTGCACATGTATAGAGTAGGCCTAGTTATTAGTAAGGAGGTGCTGACCTCTGATGACAAACTTAAAAATAAGAAGAAAATGTTGCACACTCTGGCTCCAAAAGTATATTTTATTGGATAACGTTTTGGCCTGAGGCCTTCTTCAGATAACATTTTCTGTGAGAGACAACAACAGACACACACACACACACACACACACACACATATATATATATATATATATATATATATATATATATATATATATATATATATATATATATATATATATATATATATATATCTATGTATATATATATATATATATCTATATATATATATATATATATATATATATATATATATATATATATGACACCTGATTATCTGATATGCACCTGATTATCCTTTGTGGATAACATGACCATTAAGGTTGTAAGATTTCAACAGATCAGCACAATTTAGGTGTGGTCCACCCGTCAAGTGAAAAAGTCTCATGTTACATGCCATTTCACATAATTCTAAAAAAGACATATCTATTGATGTGTTCTATAGTAAAAAGTTAAAACATCCGTTCAAATGAACATATTAGATAACTTCTATATTCCTAATAAAAATAATAATTAGTTTACAGAAAACATTTTAGTTCATAATTAATATTTCATCCATGAGGTGATAGAGATAGAGATAGAAATCCATCTATCTATCAAGGGGCGTAGTGTAGTGGTGAGCTGGGCTAGCATCCAGTAGCCAAAAAAAGTTCAATTCCTGCCATTGTTGTGCCGTTGAGTTGCTCTCATAACAATTGAAATATGTAAGTCGCTGGCAAAAGCCAAACAAATCAATAAAAAATGAATATATAAATATCTATAAATAAATATCTCTCCTAGATAGTAAAATATCAAAGTGACCCTGACTTGGATCTTCCCAATAGTAATAGTAATTCATGTTTTGCACCTGATGGTGCTTCTATTTCTGCTATACAGGTCTTCAGTGCTCCACTGGTCGCACCATCATGACTGCCACAAGGACAAGTGATAAGATAGATAACTGATTTGTATTGCAGGAAATTACTTCGTTTATAGGGATCTCTTTACCTGAATGCTGATGTTTAAAACTCGTGCAGTGATAATTATAGTTAGACTGACAACACCATCCGCGGTGGCGACTGCCATCCAAGATAAGTGCCCAAGTCATTTGAGTGGGTTGAGAATTAGATAAGTAGTATGAGTAGGAGGCAATTAAGATTGTACACGTAGGTCTCTTAAATTCCTACCTCTCTTGTTCACCATGAGAGGTTGTTCTTTGAATACCTCATCCAGTTGGTGATCTGATTTTAATATATGTGGTTTGTTATATCTCTTTAATTGTTCAGCACCTTTGCAGTATTCAGTTGTAAATACTATGCATTTATTTGATTTATAGGTCTATTCTCCAGCAGATCAGACCTTCGTATATGTAATTTATTTTAGTGGCAGCATCATTTAAAACAGATTTGTATAACCTCCTCACGCCAATTTTTACCTTACTTCATAAACTCCAGTCAAGCACAGCTTAGGTAGCACCTTACACAAACACTAACCAGGAATCGAGCTATCAGATATCAACTAATAAGTTAAGATAAGATAGATAGATAGATACTTTTATTGTCATTCTCACAACATGGGAGGAGAGCGAAATAAGAACTCAGGTCTCGGTGCCGACCAACTTCTATAGTGATTATTAAATAAATAAATAAATAAATAAAAAAACTTTTCCTCATTAGTCCTATCCTTCTAAAAGCAATCATATCCTTCTAAAAACATAAGAACAACACATCACAGTGTTTTAGAAAAGCAGCAAGTAAGTACAATAAGTTATCCATCTGTTAGTTATCTATTGTGTTTACTAACTCACATCTTTAAAAGCATCATGCCAAATCGTTTGGAACGTTTGCAAAAGTGTCATAAAATGATACATGGTGATAAACAACAATACAATCATGCACAGTGTGAACAGTGAGACAGATGAGAACAGTGTATTCTCATTGTTCTTTAAGTGTACAATAATAAATGTTAATAAGAAAAGAACATAAAATTGCATATAACTCATTTACAGGTAAGCATAAAGAGAAAGTCATTTTGTTGCTATATGAGATAAGAGAGTTATAAACATATAACTGGATCAAATGATATGCTCGGTATTGTTTACCAGTTAGGAACCATAATGGAACCATAAAATCATAACTAAATGATCCAATTGGAGTGTTATCAAAGTTGACTGGGTTCAGAGAAAATCAGTTGCTCACCATAATTGGGATTGTTCCGTAATAAATTGCTGGAAACTTTTCCTGGACTAAACAATGGACCAACCTATGTTTATAAAACATTGTTTTCCCTTTAGCAAGTTGACCTATATATTGTAAACCCTGTGTGTGTGTGTGTGTGTGTGTGTGTGTGTGTGTGTGTGTGTGTGTGTGTATGTGTGTGTGTGTGTGTGTGCGCGTGCATGTATATAGATGTAAAGAAACATCAATAAAGCAATGGTAGATCTAAACCTGTGCGCAGAATTTCTTAAAAACCAAAACATTTCCTTATGATGTCTGTATGGTAAATGATGTCTGTATGGAGAGTACTGAAGCAGGTGAGTAAAGATATTAATGACATCAAATTGAATCCAATCAGTTCTGTGTGTGTGTGTGTGGAGGGGGGGGGGGGGGATCCACAGCCTGTTTAGTGCTTTTCACGAAAAGTCATCATCTAGTTTTATGGAACAGTAAGTCTTGAGGTAAACTAGCCAATGAGAGTAATTGTGTTAAACATATTCCAGTATGGTGGCAAGAAAAGAAGAACATATTGACACTGCAAAACAACCTTTAAATGCTAATATGGTGATTGGGCTGCTAAAAGTCTTGCAGAGAAAGCAGCAGGCAGTAGGCTAAGGCAGCTTAAATAAGGCTGGATGATCTCCACTAGTATAAGAGTAGAAGATGATCAGCTGAACAGTCAGCTTTATAGTCAGCCACTCAGAGAAGCTGGCAAGACTCGGTGTCCTGCCTGAACTGATACTATGCTCCATTTGTGCTCATAATGGTCATATCAATAACTTATCAAGTGCAATTTGATACACTTTTAATTTATATACTGGTGATACAGAATTACAGTGATATTGACAAAAAAAATATCATCATCACAAAGATATTGCATATGTTGCCAGCGTTGTATTGCTCTGCTATAAACAAATCTCCGAGCAGCATTCTTGTCCTGCCTAGTTTATACGCTAGGAGATAAAAAGCCACCTTCGCATATAACGTTTTGGCCTTTAATGAAATAGCACAGCTGATATTTCACCTTAAGGGTAGTGCGAACATGTTATTGTCCACATTTCAGCTGTATGGGGTTCTTCCTGTCTTCTGTTAAAGAAGAATGCAGGCATTTGATTTCACTCTTTACTCTCTCAAGGACAATGTCATTATTAATCACCTTAATGAGGGCCCTTTGTTTAATACCATAATTGGACAGGTGTTTCTCATGAATATGAATAGTATTATAATATCAATAATAATAATAATAATAATAATAATAATAATAATAATAATAATACATTTTGATTGTTCACATGCAACCTAAAAGCCTCCCAGGTTTTTTTGTCAGTGGTGGGATGCAACTATTACGTAACAAAGTGAATGAGAGAATTCTTTAGAGAAGTCCTTATATAGTACATTTACATTTACATGTATTCATTTAGCAGACACTTTTATCCAAAGTGACTTAAATATCGTCACCTTCCTAAAATAATGGCAAAAGTAATTTTTTTCAGGTTTTTCAGAAAACACAAAAAAGTTTATTGAATGATGATCAATTAATGATGATTTAGGCAAAAAAAAAACGATGATTTAGGCGTCAAAATATTACGCATTCCATTATTTTTAGAAAGGTGACAATATGACAATTATTTTACAAGGGCCATTGTCCCTGGGATTAAGCGCCTTGCTCAAGGGCAGAGCTGTGGAAGCCGGGTATTTAACCCATAAGGGGGAATATTTGTGTATATCTGTAAATGCACATTCCACTATCTACAACATTTGTTTTGCAGTCCAATAAATCTGGCTTAACACTTCTTTCTATGATGAAAATTCGATCAGATTCAATCCACAAACAAATAGGTCTTTTCAGCTTTTCAGGCTACTGCATGCTAGCTCAGTCCTTAGCCACTACGCTACCACCACCCCATATAGTAATAGTCCACTTCAAAAATAGAAATACTGTTGTTTGTATTCTGTATGAGTGCAAAACTATATGATAACACTACCCAGGTTAAGATGATATAACACTGCAGTGTTTGCTAAATGCTGAAACCATTTATCATGTTATCTATGCCCAGATTAAGCATAATGACTCATCAGCAGAGTGCCTATGATTTGCTGTTCATGTCATGTAAATACAAGCATATTGCCTTGTTACATGGCTGCAGAGCTTCCTTATCTTCTATTAGAGGTAATTCATCTGTTCAGGGCATTCACCCTGGATAATTTAGCTCCTGTGTTTTCATGGTATGAGGAGATAATGTCCTTGTAAATCAGTAATTGCTTGCTCAAGTGATTCCTAGAGTAAATTTAGCTCTGAAAATTTTAACCTAGCAAATGGAATGTTTCATCCTCTTTAATAATGGGTGCAATGGAATGACATGATCTTCTTTTAAAAATGTCATGCCTTACAGTTACTGTATATTTAGTATACCTGTTATTTATCACTGTGATAAAAAGGAGGAGTTTTACGACTGACTATGCTGATTCAGCATACGGTGAGGAGGGGATGAGGTCCAAGTAGGCCAGTGAGTAAGAAATGAAATGGCACGCTTTGTCATAGGACTGTTGAGCAGTAGGAGACCTCTTAGCCAGGGGTGTCACTAAACCCAGAACTCTGCTGGGGGGCACAGTCCAATTTAATGACAATAATAATAATCTGCTGCAAAAGAAGCAACATAGCTAGTTAAAAACCTTAGCTTATTTACTTGGCCACAGCAGTTCAACATTGGGGCACGTGCCCCAGTAAAATGGGTCTAGTGATGCCCCTCCTCTGAGCATATCCATACTCTCCACATCTTCCAGTTTACAGAAACGGTTGGGACACTGTCTAAATTGTCAGAAGATGCTGAAGAAGGGTGCCTGGTCCTGGAACGTCTGTGGAGTGATTAAAAAAAACAAGTTGGAAAATACTGATGAGTGCTGTATTTGATTCAAAAAGTTATCATGAAGAGGAGGATTCAGCACCCAGTACAGGCAGTTTAGATTAAGCTGTTGAGCGCATTATTCCTGTTTTTTGCATTTGATGTCAGTAACACATTTAAAAACAGGGGCATGCTTACCACTGTATTGCATCACTTCTTCTTTTAACTATAGTGCCTAAACTCTTGGGAACAGAGGGCATCAGTTCATGAAGTTCTGAGAATGAAATGTTGTCCCATTCTTGTCGGATGTAGGATTTCAGCTGTTCAAAAGTCTTTTTCTTCCCATTATGCACCAAATATGAGGTCTGGACTTAAGGCAGGCCATTTTAGCACCTGGACTCTTCTACTATGGAGCCATACTGTTGTGATATATGCACAATGTAGTTTTGGCAAGGTCTTCCCTGAAAAAGATGTTTGATGGCAGCATATGTTGTTCAAAATCTGTATCATTCAGCATTCATTTTGCAATTCCAGATGTACAAGCTGCCCATGCCATAGGCATTAATGCATCCAATACCATAATAGATTGATAGATATGTAGATAGATGTCAAAATGGTGTGTTGAGATCCAGTTATGAAAAATACATTAAATAAATTACTTGAAGTAAAAACTAAATATTATTTAAAGCATTTAAAAAAGATAAATAAAAAACATTTAGCCTGTAAACAGCTTTGTAGGAAACCCATCTAGTTTGACTGAATTCCCCTTTTCATTTCAACTGAGGTTCTGTCACATATATCAGAAGGAACTCCTAGAGCCACAATGTGCAGCTGTTAGGGGATGCACTATTAGGCAGGGACAATGTTCTGTTCTAGACTCAATTTCAAAGCTGCCAACACTGCAGGCGGTTACTTATTTACCATCATATATTTCAGAGCGTTATTCAGTAATATAGGCTTTCCTAAACTTTTCCCAGGTGTGCTTTGATATAGTTATGGATGGCTGCACTTTTCAGCCAATTGAATTCCCATTTCTGCATTTTTCACATTAGAGTATAATGTACCAGTGGTATTTTACATTGCAAAATGGGTCAAAACTGTTGCAATTATATAATGTATTTCAAGTAATTACAGCATGTGACTTACTTTCCATATTGGGACCACAAAACATGCTCACACACACACACACACACACACACACACACACACAAGTTGTGACGACATCAAGAGGCTGCAGTAACATTGGGTCAATTGCCTATATGCAATCTGCATGGTTACAACAACTATATGCCATGTCATATCATCTTAGAAAGGCCAATATTTATAGTTGGAAATAGTTGGCATAGTTTTATAGGACTCTTTATATTTTACAATCAACTCATTTCACTCAGGTCAAATATTAACAGCAGATAACAGCTGTTCAGCTCCACGCAGTGGCGTATTTTTCCACCGTGTGCCGCGTGGAGTTGCCTTTACATGAGGCATCAGCTGGGATCGTTGAGATGGAGTCTCGCTCTTTACCCTTTGGAACCAGCCCCAGAGACATCCACCCACACTCGGACAACAGAGTGCTTTAAGAGGCTATCTTCTCATGCCACCACTCGCTTATTAGGTTCACCTCATCAAGGGTGTTACTCACATTATGATGCCTGTATTTAAAGATGGTAGAATACTTTTTAGGTGTTGTGTAGCCATTGTAGGTGTTATTGTTATTGTTTTGTAGTGTTTTTAGGTGTTGGTATTCAATATGTGTTATTATTATTATTTTGTTGTTGTTATTGATTGTTGTTATAATGTCTTCAAATTTCTCATTTGTATGCAGTAAGGTTTTGTTTTCATTGCCATGGTAGCATGATAGATCATTAACAGGGTTCTACTTTGAAGTGGCCATGTGTATATCACATCTTACCATCTGACACGCAGAGGGTCAGTGAGTTTCTTGTATTGCCATCGCTACTTCTAACCTTTAATACTAAACCTTGGCTCTGCCCAGCGTGGGTCCATGAAAACATAAACGTGCCACAGCTGGAGCTTGTCCTAACTAGTTTGCTCTCGCTTGGCTCAAGAAATCGATTCAAGGTCGCAACCATGTCGTGGAAATTACCTTTGTGTTTGACTTGCGAGTACATTGTGTGGCCTATGCTGTGCCTTATAGTGTCCTATTATAGATTAGATTCATTGCCCTCAAGTTGCTATTCTTTAATCTCATATGCTTAATTAAGAGTAATTCAATAAATGTTAATTTGGAACAATTTCTCTATATCTGTTAAAACATTTTATTTTTATATTTGTCATCTTCCAAGTATAGTGCCTGACGTCAATGTTTCATACCAAAGAATCAATGTATACCCAATCAAACATAATAATAATGTGTAATGATATATTATTACATGAAATACAATATATCCAAGAGAGGTCAAACACATGTAATGTTTGAGCAGACCGTTAATTTATATGCTGTGATCAGTTCAGGCAGAATGCAACCTGATATGCGTCGGTTATAGAAGTATGGCGAGGCTGGCACCCTACTCAAACATTATGTGTATAGAGTCATCCATCAGCATTTCCAGTGTGGAAGGGCTGCAATGATGCAATACACTACAGCATTTCAAAATATATCAGCTCCCTTTGAAACTCGCTAGAATAAATAGCTGAAAAAGGGTCTACCTTTAGAATTAGCGATTTGAGCAAATACTGGGAATAACCATATGGCATCTATCACATACTCCTGTATTAAGAACAGATGATTAATAAATTATCTTTGTATAAACATGTACATGTAAATGTACTATGTACATTTATTTATTTTTTTAGCATAAATGTAAAGACAGATGCTCCCTATATGTATGTATCCTATGAGTTACTGTAAAATGATTGTATGGAATAATGGACATGTGAAATTTCCACATAATCCAGCAGAGGACGCTGTAGGGCTTTTGGTCACTCTAGGGCCCCTAGCCCTCACCCACCCCCCCATCCCCCACCCCCAACCCTCATCCACTGAGCAAGCCCCCCTTCCCAGGCAGCCGAGGGTTTGGTGTTGTCGTGGGGTCAGCCTGTAGCTCTGTAATGCTTCTATGTCACGGAACTGCACAAGTTCAAAGGTAAGGGTTAGGTGTCCGCACGACTCCTCCACCATGCTGACATGCCTATTTGAGGCTGACGAAGGGAATTGGCTTTCTGCTGAACGCTGTTTGGTTGTCACTGGAGGTAAAAAGTTCAAAGGCCCTCATTTGGTTTGAGTTGCTGTGCTTTGACACGGCGTTGTAGTGAGAGGCTGTGGTAAATTTGAGCAGAATGGATTGTGGTTACTTGGGGGAGCGCGTAGAGTTTTTCAGCTTTGGGTTAAAAGGCCAGCACATCTGGAGCGGGTATCAATATGTCACACACACACACATGCACACACACATACACACACACACACAAACACAAACACACACACGGACGGTATCACACAGGCGGACGGTATCAATATGTCACACACACATGCACACACACATACACACACACACACAAACACAAACACACACACACACAAAGAGAGAGAAAGGGAAAGAGAGAGAAAGAGAGTGGTGTAAAGTGTACATGTTGCAAAAAGGTGAAACAACACGCTGGATGTAGTAACCCAACTCTTCAGTCTTCTAAGCCTAACGCAGCAACACAGCTTAGGAAGTAGTATGCATCATCAATTACCAACTTCCCCCTTGTACTGATTCTTCTCCCCTAAACCCATTACTGGCCGTGGATGTGGTGTGGAGCTCCGTTACGAAGCCCCTGGAGCTCAGAGCTGAAACCCGAAGCACAGTAGCCGACTCGGGAGAAAGAGCATCGGGGGCTGCAGCTCGAGAGGACGCCGTGGCAGGGCCGAGGAAAACAGTTCTGACAGTAATCGTGTCACACACACCAGTAATCCCTGCACACACACACACATTTAGACGCAGACATAAACAAATATGCAGGCAGACACAGACTCAGACACACATTATACACACAAACAGACAGACACACACATACACACACCATGAATGCCAATTTCAAGGCAGTGGAAAAGAAAAACCTGAGTAAATGGGAAAAGTGAAAAAAATATGTTTTTCCATGTCAGACGCCCATTTTGATCTGACCTCGGTGGCAAGCAAGTGGTAGCAATTTCAAGTCAAGGTTTGCCATCAGCACCAATTTATCTGTTCCTTCTCACCCCCCACCGAAAGTCCCCCCCACCCAACTAACACACACACACACACACAGGGTCACAGGCTCCCACATAACTGACCTCGGCGATGATTGATCTGGGACACCTCTTGCTTCCGAAAGCACGTTCCCTCCGCAACACACACCCGTTTATTCTGAGTGCTTGAGACGCAAGAATATGAAGTCATGACTCTGCAGCAAGCAATCTTCATTTTCGCCCACTAATCTTATGAACTGGAGGGATGCACTCATATTTCTCCCTGATGATATTACTGTTTTTCTACCACGATTCTCTGCGTTTTGGTAAAACACATAAACAGACATAAAGCTGTTATCTTCATCCACAGGCCACAACACAGCATGCAGTGTACATTTCTCATTCTGCTATGTGTGGCTATATTTAATCGAAGGTTATTACGGTAATATGAATTAGAAAAGGATCACAGAGAACACATTTCCCATATATTTATTTGACAGACATGGAATTACACAGCACTGAATATCGACTGTGTTTAAAATAATAGCAACTGATTGGTGTAGTGTTTTTGAGTTTATAAATAAATGTACATATATATATATGAATATTGAAAACAGCTGAAAACAAAAGGGGTGAATCCAGCCTTTAGGACAACATTAAGTAAAGAGTAATCCTGTCATTATTGTCACTATTCCAATTACGGGGCTGATTTACATACGGATATTTTGTCCAAACTATGAGAAAATTATATGATTTATCCAGATTTGAATTTATTATGTAACATTTTCTATGATAATGTGTTGATGATCTGTTAAAATGTAACCTACTTCTTTTTCCATTGTCAGAGTTAAACAGTAGAAGTTAGAGAGGCTACTGGAATCCCATGAACTTTGCCCGAATATTTACAAAGATAACATTGTGATTAAGTTGAGTGTCATCAAAGGCCTTATCTCTTTGAAATATGGCTCCTAATGTTTTTCTCAGCCTTGTTGGTATGAAGTCAACATGTAGCTATGAGCTCATCACATGAAATCCACAAATTATTACCATAATTATTTAATGTTATCCTGTCATTTTCAAGGAACGATCTACTTATATTTGTAATGAAAATAATATCCACTTCCTTCTAAAATTACAGTATCAAATTTCACAGTTTTGGGAGAGTGTACATGGTAAGGAGTGCAATATCTATAATCAGAAGTTCACTGACTGAAATCTCAACCAGGTTGGCAAACAAACAGTCCATTTGCATCATGTTGATTGAAAGATTAGAAATTGGGAAAAAACATCAGTGTTTTTCAAATAGTACTGACTGTACAACAGGGACGCGGTGAACCCTAGCATGCCAGAGTTCTGTCAAATATGGTCTCCTGGTCCCACACACAAGGACGTTTGAAAAGCCCTCCAAAGGTTGTTTTGTCACTGCAGTTCAAATTGACTAAGACATCAAGTTAATATAAGCTTTCCCATGACTGCTACTCTGTGCAGTTGCGGAGCACAGAAAGGCTTTTTAATTCTTTTTCATAAGTTTGACTGGCTGGCCAGATCAATGTCAGCCAACATACTAAAGACTCATAAAAGTCCTGACTTCTCATTTTGATCAAACTAAAAAGCTCCACTAACTTTTGGCCAAATAATAAAACCGAGCCTAAAACATATGTGCCGCAGCTTCATTTTCCACTTTTGTGTGATTAAACTGATTTAGAAAAGTTATGAATCAAACTCATATTTGACTTGGTCAGTACTGTTTTATTGCACTTCTGCCACTTTGTTGTCTTGTGAGCTGCTGGGGCAATCTCCCATCGATGCTTAATAATTCAGCATGACCTGAAACGAAAGAGCAAACTGTGAGAGAACATTTCATGGTGTGTGATCGCTGATCACAACTCAACAAGACAAACTGAAGCCTCAGTTCAGCTCAGCATGTGGTATCTGGCAGACAGAACCAACATAGAGAACATAATAAAAAGACAATTTTTATCCTCTTTACTGTAAACACTGATCCAGCTGAGCTCAGTAAGCTGGCCAGAGGCTGTGGGGTTGGTGTCTGTGATGAGGGCTGATAAGTGCGATAGGTAGATAGATAGATAGATAGATAGATAGGTAGATAGATAGATAGATAGGTAGATAGATAGATAGATAGATAGGTAGATAGATAGATAGGTAGATAGATAGATAGATAGATAGATAGATAGATAGATAGATAGATTTACATTTCTACATTTAGTCATTTATTTAGCTGACACTTTTATCGAAAGCAATCAAGGCACAGTGTAATTAGGACATGTTAGTGCAGCAATAGGTACTACTTGCGTAATAGCTAGCTAGCTAGCTAGATAGATAGATAGATAGATAGATAGATAGATAAATAGATACAAAATCTGTCCATATGACAGTGTGTGCACTCACATCGCTGAGCCAGTCAGTGAAGGCGGACGTGCGGGTGAACACTGTTGGCTTTTTCACCTCGTTGCAGGTGCGGGAGGACACAAAGCTGGTCACTCCCTGGATGTACCACTTCCCATCCTTCCCCTTGCAGTTCAGAGGACCGCCAGAATCCCCCTGAAAGGAGAAGGAGGTGTAGGGAGACCCGAAAGAAAGAGAAAGAGAGAGAAAAAGAGAGAGGGAATATGAGTCTCATGATACGGCATGGCATTTTATGATATATGCAAATGACAATTCAGATTTTAAAAGACATACTATGATATACATATCAAAACAATTTTACAAGCTGCCACTTTGCCGAACGCCTCAAACCATGGCATTTTAATTCACACTGAAGGCATGCCAGAGAAAAATTTACTCAGACACACCATAACAGTCACGATAATGTAACATAACATACAGGAACTGACAAAAAAATGTGACCATGTTTCCTTCAAATCAGAACCGTGGGTGCTTGGCATATTTATGGGGACTCACATTGCAGCCAGACTGGACGTCTCCGCCGGCACAGACCATAGTGGGCTTCACGTAATTGCCCCACCAGTCACTGCGGCTGCAGACACTGTGTTCAACTACTGGCAACAGGGCCTGCTGCAGCTTATCAGGCATGGGTCCGTGTGCTGGAACACACACACAAGCACACAAGCACACACACACACACACACACACACACACACAGACACACACACAAACACACACACACCACAGACATATTGCCTTTTACACACATTTGCATGCATTTGTTTCACATTGCTTTTATGTAAAGCAGCTGACAAAACAGGGGGGAGGGCATGTATTCTAATCACTTTATGCATGCCCTCAGAAACAAATCCATGAATTTTAATTTGTTGGAACCTTCCTCTGAGCTAAAGGCACAAAACAATTAAACATTGTAACCTATTTAAAATGGCAAGCATTACATTTATTCAGTTGAGAGTCAAAATATAAGTGAGGCACAATACAAGCAAAATGCCACTAACAGAACACAGAGTGCTAGTTCTGTTAATCTATTTCTCTAGGACCAATTGGACGAGTGGGAGAAGAGAGATTACCAGACACTTCCTCTGTGGATGTGCTACACCTCGTTACCCCACCCCACCTCTACACCCCCACCAACCCCCCCACACACACACAGTGCTAGTAATTAGGTGAGCACATTTTCAAAAAGATAAGAAAAACAAGCCAGTGCTACTAGTATACTGTATTACTGTAGAGGTTGCCCCAGCCAGAGATGTAACATTGCTCGTCATGGGCAGGGATCTCCCCAGCCTCTGGAAGACAGGCTGGCTGGACGTTCTCATTCATGATGGGGGCCTTGTCCAGCTTCAGCAGGGCCATGTCATTACTGTACAAACAAACACATGTCAACTTATCAGAATCTCACTGCTGTTGAGTAGGAGGCATTTATGCTAAACAGTGTGTCCATGAGGGGACCAGGAGGGGTGATATGCTACGTCACCGATTTTGATGAAACTTGGCCAGTTTGAAGGGTCCACTTAAAAACTCAAAAAGCCAAAATAGTAGAGAATTTGAAACAACCCTGGGGGAGTTAGGACCCCCTCCTTGTTTTAGGCCAAATTTTTTAAAAAAAGGCCCAAAATTGCATAACATGTTGACATCCCTCCTGCTGTCAGATTTAAACACAGCAAAGTAACAATCCATGCCATCAAAGGTCCATCCAAGGTTAGTTTAAAACTGCAGTTACAAGGCGTAAGGTGTGATGAGCAACCTCCTTTTTTCGAAATCCTTCCTGCACACCGAGGCGATTCTAGAGTCTGTGGGGGCCTCAAGCAAAAAATCCAAGGGGGCCCTACCGACAAGTGTTATCACCATTATGTTATATCACCATTAGGTTATTATGTTAAATAATAAAAATACAAATAGCGTATTATAAAAATTCTTATATTTTGACATGTATCTCACCACTGCAAGCTGGCAGCTCGACTTGCCTTACATGTGTGTAGAGCAGACTGTCCTGAATCTGGCAATATCATTGCCATGGTGGAGGGATTCTCTGGGGCTGAGCAATTTACAGACATGTGGTATGCGCCTTACAGAAATAAATGGCATTTTTTAATTTAGTGATGAAAAATGACCTTTCTGCGCTCCATATCTGTGACACGCACTGATCTGACCTGACTTAACCCGAGTTTGCGTGTTAGCCTGTGTGTGCCTATGGTGCAGGCTATGCACTCATAATGATTCCCTACAACAACTTTTTACTGCATTGCCATGAACAAAGTAGAGGCAAAAATGGGGTTTCTTTGTTGAACAAATTGGGATGCAATGTGAGCCTTGAATTGGATGGCATGCAGGAATTTTCTAGGATCTCAAAACCGGATTATGAACATGCTTTGCCATTGAGAAACACACGATAGCGTTGGATTATAAACATGCTTTGCCACAAAAACAGACAAAAACGTGGGGTAAGTCCAGCTATATGAAGTTATTATTTTGCTGTAACTTTGTCTGTTCTATAACCCAGAAGGATGCACTTGGTATCAAATGATAGCTTTGTGTCTCCTCTTTCATCTGACATGCGTGGCATATCTATGCGATCACGGGTTCGCAAGTAATTCAAACGAGAGTAATGGGTGTGCAGGTGAACGCAGACTGTAAATATGGTGCAATTTGATTTAATTTCATGATTTCTTTTCCATACTTGATCGTCCAGACAAGTGCGTAGTCTCGTTGGAAAGCCCCACTTCTGCTCTGTCACGCATTAAAGGTTTCATCTCGCTGCGATGAACAGTTCCGAAGCAATGTACAAAAAAGAAAGGGTGTGTTTTTTGAGCACTTTGCGTCAATCAGGTTCTAAAAAATTAACGCGTATGCTTGGTCCTTACTGCATCGCGATTAACATGTTATGGCAGCCCTAATTCAAACATAACGTTAACCATCTCCTTGCTTAACTAGTTGTAACTGTCTCTAGCTAGCTGAAGTTTACTGTCGTATAGATGTAGCAAACCATCTTTCTGCCAATTAACATTAGCCTACTATAACTTCATTGAGTAGGCTAAATGCCAAATCAGTGGCATTGGAAGTGGAGTTGCGGGGGGTGCGGCCGCTCCAAGACATTGTCATTCTCCGTGTACACTGGACATGCAAAGTGTTCTTTACCCAAAGCATACAGTAGGCCTATGCGTTCTCTGTCTATGATCTGCAGGGTTAGGGCCTCCTCGACGAGGCGATTACTGGTCCGCGGATCATTTCTGGCACAATTAAACGGTATCATTGAACCGCGGCCGAAAGAAAAAGAAACTAAACATTTCACAGAATAGGAAACATTTCTTAGTTTATTGTGATCAAATAAAGAGGCATAGCATTAGGGGACAGTGGTGTGAGCGCTCATTCTTGTGTGTGCGCATCTTTGTAAGTTAAACAGTCACCACTGGATACTGTAATGTGGGTAGCAGCAACAAACAACGTAGCCTTTTTAAAACAACAAACGAAGCGGACTCTTGCTGTCCTTGAAAAGATACTGACTAGATCTTGTTAGGCATCTTTAAGTTAGGCTAATGAACATGTTGCATTCTATACAGCCTGATTATGTCATTCTTTAAGCTACATAGCCTGCATGTCTCCAGTTTTCCTCAATTTCACTAATTAAGAAGGGATAATAGGATATTTGACCGGCATATCATCAAAATGTCCGGAAAACGAAACCTCTACCGGTCACTTTGACCGGCACCATTTTTTTCTAGCGGAAACTCTGGTACAGATGTACTGTTTGTACAACAGGACAGCAGCATGCAAAATACATCATTCAATCTCTATGGACGAAATTCTCGCTTGACCCACCGGCAAACGCGCTGAGACCAGATCGGGGGCCCCCTAGCGGCTCGGGGCTCCAAGCAGTTGCCTGCCTTGCCTGTTGACAAGGTGCGCCTCTGCCTGCACATGAAAGGGCCTTTTCCGAAACTAGCTACACTCTCTCCCTAGCCACTTGTACTCCTAACCAAGTGTTAAAGGAACACGCCAACATTTTGGGAAATTATCTTACTCACTGTCTCTGCCATTAGATAAGATGATACATACCCTTCTCGTCTCTGTGTGTGCAGTACCTCAGTCTGAATTAATTTGAATTTGATGGTCAAAGGTCATTGTGATCTCACATTCTTGTGAGGAATGCCTGTAGGAAGTTTTTTTTTTTCCTTTCAAATTCGGCACACACAGTCACTTACACTCAAAGATGAACTGATAAGATTTGAGTGGTCAAAGTTCAGAGTTATTGTGACCTCAAAAAACAACAACATGGGCCTACTGTATCTTTACACCTTGAACACAATATCCTGGAAACACCTTGAGGGAGTTATTTCAAATTTAGCACAACGTAAGCCCTGTACACACATACCCAGATATTTTGTGTTTGGGTCTTTCGTCCACACGTAAACAGTGTTTTAGCCCACACAGAGATATTTTTTTAAAAACCTTCTAAAGAGAATGCTGATTTATTTGGATCTATGTGGACATCCAAAATGGAGATTTTTACAAACAAGGACATGATGGTTACTTTGGGTATTAAATGTTCGTATACAGCAAGTCAGTCAGTACTCCTGGGCTTTTCTTGTTTTGTAGCCTACTGTACCTCAATGTCCGTCCATCGTAAAAACAAAACATGTCTGTAGACCCTGCTTACAGAAATTAGTACAAGTTGTTTTAAAGCAGAAACTCTGACATGGTATAACCACCTAGCTTAATGTTAGGGTCCCACAAGGAAATGTGTCTGAAACATTGAAAACATGATAATGCCATACGACTGTCTGCTGTCTGCTGTGTTGGGCTAATGGAACAGTGCTAATGGAGCAATGCCAAGCTATATTTTCCCATATTAAAACCATTCATCACATGAAAAATAACAATGTTATTATCATGTGATATTAACAATAATAACAATACTCTGTGTTTCCAGGATATTATGGGTTTTTTTGTGAGGTCACAGTAATATTGACCTTTCACCACCCAAATATAATCAGCCACAAAACTTCTGTTAGACTTTTTTTGAGGACGGTCACTGAAAGGAGTTGTAACAGTTATCGGAGGCAAGTCAATGGCTATGGCACTCACATGCTATTTGGGGTCATGTTGTAACCTGAATTGACTCTGAGATGCTGCTGCTGTGTGTCTGGAGTGGTAGTTGTTGGTGCCTACTGTACATCAAGGGCTTGCGTGTCGCTGTGTATGTTGTTGATCAGATCATAAGTGTCCACAGTAATGAAAAGGAATGACTGGAGAATTTATAATATTGCTTGGTATGTTGGTATTTTGCTGATCGGATCATAAATGACCATAGCAACAAAGAGGAATGACTGAAGAATTTGTGAATTTGTGGTTGGTAGTTGGTATCTAAATATTTGTTGGTATTTGTTGGTGTCTGCATCAAAGGCTTGCGGTTTGACTGGGTATGTTAATGATTAGATAATAAACCGGCACAGCAATGAAGAGGATTGACTGAAGAATGTGTAGGTATTTGTGGGTGCCCACATCAAGAGCTTACGGTTGGTGTTGGTATTGGTTGGTAGACAACCTATCATGAGTGTGGAGGCAGCTAGGTCTGAGATGCCAGATACCACGGTTGAGCCTTCTGGAGGTCACCAATGAATGACGAAGACAAAGTAAGTGCAAGTGAATATTTGTACCAAATTAAAAAACATCCCTACAGGCATTTATGATATATAATTTTCTCAAGAATGCAAGGTCCTTGACCTCGACCTTTGACCACCAAATTCAAATATTTGTTATCTGTGAGTCAAAGTGAATATTTGTATCACATATGAAATTATGTCAGGGATTTCTTGAAGTTATTCACCACAAAGTGATATATATAAGGTCACAGTGACCTTGACCTTTGACCTTTGGCTACCAAAATGTTAAAAGTTATTATTTGAATCCAAGTGACTGTTTCTAGCCCTGAGAAATGTTGAAGATATCACATTTGCAAATATTGGACCTATGGGTATACTGGTGTATGTCACCCAATGATGTCATTTTGAGCTACCTTAAGGAATATATTGCACTCAGGACATTAAATCTAGCTTGGATTTGATCAGTAGACATGATTGATGATAATACGTATATCTCCATTTGTCCACCATAAATGACCTAAACATTATGTTTCAAGCAATCATTGAAGTAGATATGTATTTGAAATCACTGGCTGGATCACACTATTTAGGCGGTTACAGCGACAAAAATAATAAAAGGCCGAGCATTTTTCTTTTGATTTATAAAGTCCACAGATGGCCCTTTCATGTGCAGAAAGAATTTTGAAAAAAGGAGGTTGCTCATCGGAGATATTAAGGTCTGAATATTGCTATTTTTGGGGTATTCGCCAAAAGGCATGTGAAATAGTGGATACATGCAATCCTGGACTGACACCAGTCACACCTTACGCCTTCTAACTCCAGTTTTAAACAAACCTTGGATGCACCTTTGATGGCATGGATTGTTACTGTCAACATTTTATGCAATTGTGGGCCTTTTTTTGAGATTTTTTGGCATAAATCAAGGAGGGGGTCGTAACTCCCCCTGTGTTTCAAATTTGTACAATTTTGGCTTTTTGAGTTTTTAGGTGGACCCTTCAAACTGGCCAAGTTTCATCAAAATCGGTGACATGTATCACCCCCACCTGGTCCTCTAATGGACACACTGTTAATGTTTAAAATGGATACTGATATGGACGGAAGCCTCTGTCTGGCCTCTGCCTGTACTTTGCGCATTCATTTCAAGCATATGGATGCAGATGAATCAACGTATGAAACATCTGTCTGTTTCATAGCATAAATCGGGCTTAAGCCAACATAATACTGGATGTAAGGAGTACACCAACCCACAGGCCACACAGTCGATGTTCCAGTTGGGGTGGCTAACAATGCGCAGCACGTCTCTGATCTGCTCCGTGCCCTCCTGCACACTCAGGTCATGCTCCCCCAGCACCACACGGTACACATCCCCAGGGCTAAAAGAGAAAAAGGACAACACAGCTGTGATCGCTCGGTTACGAGTTATCAAATCGCGAGGCATTAAGAGCTATCCTTTTTTTTTGTCAGAAAGTGTATCGAATCCGTCATCTCTCTTAGTGCCTGAGGCAGTAAAGATAGCTCAGTTGCCTTGCACTATGACATCATGTGTACTCTTTAATTACACCGCAAACACCAGTGAACCGTGAGGCATGAAGTGGCAGCAGGACGGGGATTTTGCCTCCAGGCCGCAGTAAGGAAAACAGAGAAACTTACAAGATGCAGTGGCCGGCCGTCAGGATCCAGCGAGGGGCGATTAGAGTGCCCCCACATGTGTGGTGGTAGCGGCTGCCATGCTTGAACTGCAGGGAGATCTGGGGAAGCCAGGGGCAGAAAGAGAAGAACATATGGTCACATTTTACAGCGCTGTGTCCTTGTTACATTGTACCTAAACTGTAAAGTACAATACAATATACAGTGCTAAACTGAGGAACAGGGAATAATAGCAGCACATTAGCACTGTATACTTACAGGACTAATAAACCAGAGTTTGGGTTAGAGTTAGGATAAAGATCAGTGTTGGGGTAAAGATTGGGTTCAGTGTTAAGGTTAGGCTAGATTAGTACAAACATTTTGTCTCAACGTTCAGATAATTAGTGTTTCACCACTTGTTTCATGGTCATATGTACAACATACAGTATACACAATATATAGTGTAACCACATATTATTGGATGTAACACCTTATTTAGTCATCAGTAACATTACGAGTCCAGCTCACCTGCCAAGGCCAGCTGTGGGCACGAGCATCCTCTCCATTCACCACCCTGCTGGTATTGGGTTCGTAGGTGGGAGTGCCACATCCATAGGCTAGGACAGAGAGCAGAGGGAGTGCAAAACAGCCTCGGGTTAGTGTCTGTATCAGTTATGTATCAGTTATGGGTCATTGAGTTTGGAGTCCAGAGAGTGGAAAATGTGGCAGCGGAATTTCAACCCCAACAAATTCATTTGTAATCGAGGGCAACCCAGATTCACACAATTCTTGTAAGCGAAAGATAAAATCCAAAACAAAAGGTTGATCATCTTATCTAATCATTTTTCCTCAAAGCCATCAAAGACAAAGGTCCCCGCATAATCTTGATCTGGCATACAGCACTGGGCGGAGATGGCCATGTCAGGTTTGTGACTGGCACCGTACCAGGGTCTGTGTGATCATTTCACCGACTCACCGTACGCCACCAAGAGCAGCACGCAAGCTAGTTTCATCAGCATGACGAAGGAGGTGTGTGTGTGTATGTGTGTGTGAGCAATGATCACCCTCTGGAGGTCTTATACCTCACTGGCCTTCCACTAGCCCAGACGACACTATCAGCCTCCTGCTGCTTATCGGCGCCCACTGCTAATATTAGCTGGGAAGAACCTCCTGTGCTGCACATGCAAACATTGCACCATGTCCTGACATTGAGGTGTGATATGGTGTAATGGTAAATAGAGTAGAGAAAAGAGAAGGCAAGGAAGAGCGGAATTCTGCAAACGTAGGTTGTGTTTGATTTGCACAGATGCATGGTTTTCCACCTGCTGTATGTTCAGGTCACTAAAGATACCAGTGGAGTGGGATAGGACATGTTGTTCCAGAGGTGGGTACAGGAATGGAGAGTGGGGGAGAAAGAGAGAGAACATGTATAAGGAGAGAGAGAGAGAGAGAGACACTCAGTCGGATTCTCTGAAGGAAGCTTTGAAAAATGCGCCCCGTTCCCTTCAACGACCACAGAACTGGATCCACTCGGGCTCCTGCTCAAGAGCAACAGTCCAGTAACAGCTTTTCTCCTGCCCTAATAAATAACGTGCGCTGTAGACCGGGGTCCGGCCTCTGGGGCCCCCCCTTGCTCCCGATGAACCTGGCGCTGATTCTCTATGCTACTCTGCCTGACTGTATCTTCCCTTCCTAAGGGGAATTAGCCAGATCCTCCCAAAGAGCCCGCACTCAACCATAAATCCCCCTTTCTTAAAGAAGCACGGCGAATCGATGTATGGGCCCAACAGCTACATGGATCTGTTTGTTTTTGCGCCGTGTTAGACAAATTCTCCACGCCAGATATTGTCTGTGCTGATTTATGGAGCAGACATGTGCAATGTGTTTACATAACGACGCTGTGGCATTAGAGAAAACTAATGTTAATGTACCCAGGGACAAACTGTCCACGGTTCTCCAATGTGAACCTGGCAAATAATGTCAGTTCCCGGGTCGAGAAAGACCTGCAGGGACTGTGGACGATGTAGCTTCCCACTGATAGTAAGTGTTTGCAATGACTAAGACAGGTGTGGACCTTTATATATATTTGTATTCACAATAAGGCTTGTGATTCAAATTTCATGTGTGTAAGTGTATTCATAAGTATGTGCACATGTATGTGTGTGTGTGTGTGTGTGTGTGTGTGGGGGGGGGGGGGGGGGGGGGGGTCATTGTCTGCAGATGTGAACACATGTGCAAGTGTATATCTGCCTCATTTTCTCGCCGTCTGTGTGTGTCTGTGCGTGTCTGTGTGTATGTATATGTGTTTGTGAGTGCACATGGTTGTGAGTTAACGGTTCTGTGAGCGATGTGGTCATTTGCGCTGACTTACAGTCTGCACCATGAGATTATCTGATACATCAAGTCTAAATGATACACTGTGTTCGATCCAAGCAGTCATTCTTCTAAACAAATTATGAGTCCATGCTGCTCAATACATTTGTCTCCCCCCCCCCCCCCCCCCGAAAAAAAAACCTAGCTGCTTCCTGCACTGCAGTCTCCACCATTGAATAAGCTGTCCTGGGTGTTTACTCCACGTGAGGCCAAATAATTTATGACATTCAGACATTTTCTATATTCCATCGAAGTGACCCTGAGAAATACTGTATAAATCAGACCATCCAAGGATTGCAGCAGTTAGCAACAGAAGCTTGTCGGCTTGCTGTCCACTTAGAGGTACAGACAGTGATAAATGACCATCTCTCAGCTCACACCACACAAAGGCCAAGTGTGTCTGTGAAGGGTTCCCAGATATGACAGGCATCTGCAGTGCGGAAACCAGACGCTCGGGGCTACAGTCTTTGATGGTGCGCTTTAATGGATAAATCATATTTGAACTGGCTGTCAGATAGTGTTTAAAGCCTCCATTTCCTGTAATTGAAAGTGGGCCAGTTGAGTCGTTAGAAGACAGTCAAATCAATGAGCAGAGAGTGGGGTATGATTCTTGTGTAGCTAATTTGTGTGGTTTGTAGAAAAAAGACTAAAAAAAGGGATTCATCAGCTGGGGATTTGTGCAAAATATATATGAATCATAGTTGGCATAGATGAGAAATGTAATCTAGACCTAATAAAAAGTACTTAAAAATCAGCTCACTTCCTTTACCCTGATATTTATGCAGTGTGATTGTGATATAAATGCTCCAAAGGTCTTTATAATTTGTCTCGGTGTTCCAATCATTCATCATAATTCCGCAATAATTTGTAGCAATTTGCTTGGATGTCTAGATAATGAAATACAAATGAAGTATGTGGAGGTATTAATCTCAGGCTGTATAACCACCAAGAAAAATGTTATAGACCTACGAATATGATCAGTGTGAATCTCTTTATAATACACTATATAACATATTATTATCATATTATTAATGTATTATTAAATGTATTGAAGTTTGATCATATATAAGCACTTGGAAAGTGATACAGACGCTTGTGCCACAGCTCCCTGTATCCATGTATGTATCAATGTTTCATTATTATATCAATATCTATACTGTCAAAGTGCATAAAGAATATCTCAAATGACCACTATTTATTTAAAAAACTGAAGCCATTGACTTTGGGGATATACAGTATAGTGCATTTATTTTTCCAGTTTTCCATCCCACAAGACTTTAGTTATGTTGAGCTATGGTCTCGGATGTGGCCAATCAAATACAGCAAGCAAGCCATTTGCATTCTTGTGTTCAAGAACTGGTCTTGTGGTTTCAGCATGTTTGGGGCCAAATTCAGAGCAAATCAGTCATAGGTCAGTTGCTTGATGATTTAACCCTCCTATTGTGTTCGTTTTATGTTTACTAGTTTTGTGTTCCTGGTCAAAAATGACCGCTGCATTATAGCTTGTTATAAATCCATAGTAACACACATGTTATCATGTAATGTTGTGTTCTATTGGATATAACCAGTTTTGTACTTCCATTTGCTATTTATGGCCTGCAGGCCTCACTACACAAGTTAAATAAAACACTCAAATTGTTATAAAAATTATCAAAATTTGTTTTGTGTGTTCAGATGCCCTGTATTAACAAAGTCAAGGATCTTCATGGTGGTCAGAATAAGTCAACAATATCGGTCACATTTGACTGCGAACACAACAGGGTTAAACTGAGTTTACTAGCATGTTAGATGCTAACTAGTGACCACATAATAAAAACAGTTAGCTTGTTAACTGGTGTGTCATATGACCATATAGTAATAGTAAAAAACAACAACAACAAACAAACACAAAACCCATCAAAACTAAAAGCTATGTTGTTTGGCATGATCTTTTGGTTCATTTGTTTATTTGTGGAAAGACTTATCAAGTGACATACTTTATGTCAGATGGCAGACCGACTGACATGACTACAAACCATTTTGTCTTAGAGGGTGGAGTAAAACTGGCATAACTTTGTGTGTCTATTATGATTTATGATGTAGACATACTACATTCACCATGCTTTTTTCCATGACTACTCTCCATGCTTTTTCCAGACCTCTAGTCAGTCTACCAGGTATATTTTTCATACAGTAGTTCTTTGCACAGTGCAAATTCGTCCCACCCAGCCATGATTTCATGCTCGCTGGCACGGGAAACAATGCATACAGTAGGTGAAGGTGAAACCATCAGTTTATGCTACATTTCATTTAAGCAATGGTGAATTACACCCTTTTCTTCCTGCCAACAGTCTTGGATCATGCTTTTGAAATGGGAAGTCACCCCCCCCCCCCCCCACCTTTTCTCAACTGCCCATAGTCTACAGAAAGTTTGTCTGTCGGTCCGGCCCAGTTAGCATTGAGCAACCTGAAGCTGTTCCAAGCACCACAGCACTCCTCTCTCTCTCTCTCTCTCTCTCTCTCTCTCTTGCTGGAAAGACATGGAATGGATTATTCCTAATTACTGTCCCAGATGTTGGCTTAAGTTTATCAAGGAGAGGATCTGATAGGGCGTACAGTTCAAAATCCCGTGCCAAAACGCACGCACTAGGCCGCCTATGCAAATGGGACATGTAAAAGTTGGTTGGGAATGGGATCAGAGATCTGTGAGTTGGTTGTGTTACATTTGGATTAAGGAGAGACTAGACAGGCTTCATGGTTCACGATCCTCCATTGAGGACGTTGGGATTTTCAGCCTCAGTAGACTGCTGCTATGCCAGCAAAACCTTCCTGTATCCACCCATTGAAACTTTCCGTGTGTCCATCCATCCAAGCCTTCATCCATCATCCCTTGTATTTATTAACATAAAGTAGAACGTCTTGTTGACAGAGATGTCAAAACTGCTAAGAGGATTCGAATTTCAAATGGCAGAGAGGAGACGACCGAATGCAGCATTAGCGAATGAGCGATCATCGAGGATAAATATTTTAGCACCTAAATGAGTTTGTGATGGAACGATAAGGTGTTTCAATGGAGAAGAAATCCTATTAAGCCTGAGTTTGACCGCTCAGCAGGTTAGGCTAATCTGAGTCAAAGGCCACATGAGGCACACCTGTGAAGCCGAAGGCACTGGTGGTAAAACAAATAGCGACCCTAATGACTTTATCCTGCTCCGAAACCATTTGATCCTCCGAGTTCAAGAGACAGACTTTGTTTTGCTATCAAGTGTCCTGTTCTGATTGGCACATTGTGGTGAGGTCATTGGCAAAGATCCCTTTGAAAAAAGGAACCCTGGAAATGAAATGGAGAGATAAAGGTGTGTGTGTGTGTGTGTGGAGGGGTGGTGGTAGTGGGGGGGGTGGGTGGGACCTACCCAGTGCTGTCTGTCATGGGCCTCTGGGTTCAGGAAGCGAGCAGAGAAAGAGAAGAAAAGGGAGGAATTCATAACAAGGCCATCATACCCTTCACTGATAATTGGCAGTGCTACATGAAGGAGCTCTCAGTCCAAATAAACACTCCATCCCACCGGGCCAGCCACTGGGAGCTTCACTTCTTACACTTCCCTTCCCCTCCCTTCCCCGCAACTCCCTCGCTCTCTCCTCGTCCTCTATCTTCGTCTTTCTTCAAACCCTAATCTCGTTTTTTTTTTTTCAGTGCTTTCTTTTTCAACCCCTCCTCATTTCTTTCAGTCCTGCTTCCTCTTGTCTGAAGTCCCCCATCTCCCTTTGTCTCTAATTTCTCATTCTTCACTCTCTCGCTGTGTTCCTCTGCTCCCCCTCTCTCACCTCACCTCCCTTCTCTCTGTCTCTTCTCATCCACTCCTGCCCTGTCTTTGATATCCCTTTCTCTCCATTTAAGACTCTCCTCCACCCCTACCCAGGACTAAATGACTGTGTTTCCAGCTGTAATTGGCTCCATTTGGACACCTTAAGGCTCCCGTGGTGACACTTCTCAGCTCCATTCACCCTCCCTCCCCCTCCCTCCCCCTCCCAGTCCTACCTCTCCGTTCTTCCATTCACTTTCTCTTTTTTCCTCCCTGTGGATTTCAAAGCCACTCTTCTCCCACTCCCTCCCCCTGCAAACCCCCCTCCCCCGCCTGCTCCCCCACCCACCCCATCCTCCACCCCGATCTGGCTGGGGTTTGCCGAAGGAGCCCGCTTCACTCAGCTCTGCTCTGCTCTGCAGAGCTTTAACTAAAACCTTGTTGGGCAAATTAAGAACGGTTTAGGCTCTTGCTCTGGCTTGCATCACAGGGCCGTAAACACGGAGCACTGCCGGTGTCCCGGGGCCGGGTGGGGGCCCCTGCTGCGATTATCTGTGTGCTTTTACTGTAACTCATAAATCAAACGTCGATTCGGCTCCTTTCGGACTGTGCCCTGAATTTCTGGCTGTGTCCAGCTAGCCAGAGCTGTGTCTCTGGGGCTCATTGCTATGTGCTGGGATGGGACCTTGGTGACTTTCCATGTCCTAAATCAATTCATATGCTAGATATGACAGTTTCATTTTTCATATGAACTCATCATATGTGTGGTTGCTAATACCTTGGGTGTCCTGATGATCACAATAAGAGGATGTGATTGCGGACAGAGAGCCCCACTAGGATGAAGCAGAGTTGATCTGTTTTGGATTTGTGGTTCGGTGTGACAGAGCAGGGTGGATAATAGAGTTTCTATGATTAATAAAGACATGGCCTGCAATTGAGGAATCTAGACTGGTAACATTTATGAATGGAGGAGGCTTGATGTGCATTGTAAGCTGCACCGAATGGTACGACACAAATGTCCATTGAAGGCCTAATCATTTCCTCATGGTGGCCACTATTATATTTCACTTCTTTCTTAAATTTCAACAGAACTGTAGTATTTGTGAGTTTGGTATTCATTATAAAGACACATAAAGCTGAAATCTGTGAAAGCGGTGCTTTGAATTCATTGATTGGCAATTCATTTGTGACTTATAAAAATGCTGAAATGGGGAAACCGGGGATCCGCCAGCCTTGATTGTGCGGTCTGTTCCTGACATCAACCTGTTGATGGAGTGTGGGGGCACCTGGTCATTGTGACTTGAAATTGGTTTAAACAGATCCATCATCCAGTGGCTCAGACTTCAAAAGCTGTTGCTCTGTAATAAGCCTTAAATGGTGGCTCTCTAATGGCTAATGATCCCGCAATAGCCTGCCAGGTTAAATTAAATACCCCAGCGCTTAACACAAACCTACTATAGATTAGGGAGCCTGTGAGCTCCATTTGTAATTGGACAATGATCAGAGAGGGAGAGAGAAAGAGAGAGAGTAAGGATAAGGATAAGAAAAGAAAAATAAAGTAAGATGGAAACTCCCTATGAATATGACAAAAAACTACAGAAGCAGTCAGGGTGTTCCTCTTTCTGCCACACGTTTTTGCAAGAACTTTTACACATGCCACTGATACTCTAATAGCAGGACATCCAAGCATCAATCACTCTCCCAGGGATGGACAGTGGCCTTGCCTTGCCTTGCCTTTCCAGCTTGGCTACAGCAAAACTAAAGGGTCTGACATGATTGAGCGCTGATATGATTCACACTTCCTCTGGGCGCGCATCTGTGAAGTGCTTGATGAAATATGGAATGCTTTTTTTCTCCCCTCACCGATAACTGGTGGAATTGGGTGGCATATATAAGGCCGGCAGGGCGAGCATGCGCTGGTGATATACTGTACTACTTCTGAGCAGCAAGGTCGCTGGCGCTACTACATCCATACTGCTGGCCATCCCTCTGTCCATCCATCTATCTCCCAGACCGAGAGCCTCAATCTCTCCTCTCCCACAAGCAGACAGGGAGTCCTTGGCCATTATTTATGACACATACAATATAGGAATGTTCTCAGGAGGCACGTCTCACTTGCTCTTTGCCGTTCTCTTTCTCTGTACCTGCCTCTTTGTCTTCATTTTTCATCATCACCCTATGGTCTATACCAGAAAAAAAAACAGACCACAGATTTCCACACCAATCTGGATGGCAATGGCAGTGAGCCGAACTATGGTATGTGCATGTGTCTCACTTAACCCTGTTTATACTGAGTCCACATGCTATTTGGATCAGGAAGATTCCGGAAATGACTTTTAATATAAGCACAGTCCACCACAGCTGTTTTTTCAGTAACATTTACTTTTTTTTGCACAACAGAGCGATTTAAAGCTAGCATGTGCTCAAAGGGGTTTCAAGCTAAGCCCTATTCGCACTGATTTGATTGGTTGTGGTGAGGAATTCACATATGCTAAAAGCTTCAGTGCTTTATTGACTGCAGTCCAAGGCATCGAAGAGACTGAGTGCTCACTAACACCGTAATACAGAAAGCATCATGACACAACCTCACACCACACACGCCGCCACATGTGTTTATTATGTCATTGAGCTGTCCGTCCCAGAGGCCAGAACTAACTCAAAATATTTTGGAAAATGTTTTAACTACAAAAGAAGTGAGAAATTTGTTTTGGGATTTTTCTTTCTCAAACAAAATGCCTGATAATATTTTTCTTTCTAAATTGACACCTGACTAAATAGAGTGAAAGGTTCAGTTGTTTTTTTGTGTTGAATTTGGGTAATGTTCACTTGTGAAGAGATAGGGACGTGTTCATGTTACTTTTGCTTTTTATTCTGTGTGTTCATGTCTGTTTGAGTGCATACTGTGTGTGGTCATGTGTGATCCTGAATGAATAGGAAATATTTTTTGTACACAAAATTTGTGAATGCATAACTTGTGTGCATGTTTGTGTCTGTACATGCCTTTATATGTGTGTGAAGTTAGCGGAGGCGTGTGAGTCACGAAGCGAAGCTGTCCTGCGGATGTTTGTGTCTTTTTCTGCACGTGTTGGGGTTCATAATAGGGCCATTGAACTGTTCCATCTCACCTCACACTCTCCCAGCGACACCTGCAACACCCAGGCAAATTGGCAGGCAGCGGCGGTTTAATATACTACGCTGCAAAGAGTCCGTAAATCACGCTGCTACTGAACTAATACCGCAGCATTAGGCCCCTGGAAGGTGGGGGTGGATGGTGTTTGGGGGGGGGGGGGGGGGGGCAGCCCATATGAATGCTGCAGCACTCCAAGGGTGATTCATTTAATCACCCTTCCATGAAGCGACGGCAAACGCTACCGCTATGAAAGCTAATCGCCAGCCGGACTGCCGGGCGCGAAAATGAGGGCAGTTCGCTCGGCCGGGGAGCCCAATCAATCTGCAATGCTGTAAGGATGAATTAGACCACGCTTTGGGGGGAAAAGGGGAACAACAGGGAGGCTGTCTGCATTACAAAGTGAAAATATGCGGGCGAGGAGGTTTCTGGAAGCCGAGCCAGGCGAGCCACACTGCACTGCTGTTGACCTTGCAGTTAAGGGGGCCGACGGCACAAGCGCGTTAATGAAAACGACAACACGCTCCGCTCTTGGTGTGTAACACGAATCTTAAACAAATACGTGCAAATCACAGGGCTGTGATGTGTTTGAGCCTTGTTTTCCCACAGACCTCGCTCTGATAGCAGATGTCAGAACAGGACGTTATTTCGCAGAGCAGCCAGGTAAATACACCTGTATATTTATAGTTCCCTATAAACATACATAAACATTGTCACCGGTCCGCTGACATAAAGTTGGAAAGTGCTGAACACTGGTGTTCACGGAGAATTTGGACCTTCCGCTCAGAGGACACAAAGACCGCACTGTGCCGCAAGTGCATACCCACATGCACACAAATACATATGCGCTGGATTTGCCAAAATCAAGTTGTCCTGAATGCGGTGTACTCAGAATGTACAAACAGAAGTCACATAAGATTAATAGTATGTATTTCATATCACTGTAATATTGTTTATATACCAACAAAATGAATCCAAAAAGGGGGAAGTATATCACACCAGCATGAAACTGTTCGTCCAGATCACTTTGCACTTGATATCTCAGGTTTCCCAGAGGGATTTATTTATATTGTTCTTGCTCCGAGTGGCTCGATGTGACTGCGGTCAGGGAGCTTGATGTATGTCGCTTTTTTCCAAACACTGCCTAGGTCATGCTCTCACAGTACTCTCGGAGCATGTGCTAGTGATTTTGCTTGGTCTGAGAGAGTGTGTATGCTTGCCTGACAGGATCAGATGTTTCGGCTGCCCTGTGCCAGCACCGGTGCGTGTCAGGCCAAATGATTGGTTGTGATACAAATCCATGTCAATGAAATGAATGCACACTGGCCTCTGATTGGCTGATTCACTCCACAGGTCTCTCCTCATTGCGGCTGTCTCTCCATGGATCCTGTAGAGGTTATCCAGCGGCCAGTCCCTCAAGGCCCCATACCGGGGCCTTTTCCCATTTCATAATTGAGCCTGTATGGTGTGAGAAGTCATATTTCAACACTGGTCTTTTGGGTGTGAACTTTATTTGGGTTTTTCTGGAAATGCACAGTGTTGTATTAGGTGAGGCTATCGGATATGGTGAGTAACTGAAACATGTGCAGAGAATCTGACCTTAAGATTCCTGCAGAAGGATTGCTCAGTGCCTAGCTCGTCCCAACAGTGACGGCCATTTCACAGAAGGTTTTTTGTACCAGACTACACTTTTAATTACCATGGAAACCGCTTTCTCAGAAATTCGTCGGCGAAGCATTTTATTGAGCACAAAATGTACCCGAGGTGGTTCAGGAATGTTTTGAGATGCCTCTTTAATTTGATAAAAGTATCACTGAAGTGGTGTCCTCCTCAAGATTTTAGGATTATTTGCCGTGGATTATGATTTGTGTAAATCACTTTACAACAAGGCAAAGAAAAATGGTGTGAACACCACACACACACACACACACACACACACACACACACACACACACATACACAAAGTCATATAAACCAGCTGTCCTCTCACTTGATGTTCCGCAAATTTTGCACTGCATTCTCCCATTTAGAAACACCCCCAAAATACAGACATAGGCTAAACCCATAGCCATATTTCTTTGTGCACACACACACAGAGACCCACACTCACAAACACACATACATACAAGCTCACTCAAAGAATGTCTTTCTCTCTTTATCTCTCTCACACACACACACCCTGGTCTAATTTGATTATAGGTAATCCTAAGAGCAGGCTTGATGCAGGTTAAACCGCCAGATAAACAAAAATCTGGCCAAAATGATCCCTAATTTACAGAGAGGAAGTGCCTGGTTCCAGCTCTGCCTGAGGCTCCTCTCATCTCATGGCTGTAGGCAGGCCTGAGACGTTGATGCTGGTCAGAATTCTTCCAATTCTCACCCAAACAGCGGCGGTAAAATGCTTGAGCGAGTGCCTGAATGAAATATTGAGCAACTAAAAGAGAGTTCGTTTGAGATAATTGAGCGCATTGGCAGTGGAGATGTGAAGGTCACCAAGGAGGAATAATAAAAAAAACAACCTCCTGCTCTCTGTGTTTTCAAACCTTACCTCAGAATCCCTTACGAGAAAGACTCGGAAAAGGCGAGTGGTTCGCTCGGTGTGGCTTTGAAAATGATACGTCGATTTAATGGCACAGAGCGGACCGCTGGCCTCGCTAATGCCAGATTGGTCGATGACAGCCATGACATGCCAACTATGAATCATTTTAGCGATGTTTTAAGGGAGCGGAACTGCAACAGAAGTTTTTATATAGGATTTTAACGGCCCCTGGAATCAGAGAGGGCCCAATGTGCAACTCCTCCATTGCTGTGTTAGCTGTCAGGAGGCCTGCGGTCCAAACCTGCACTGCTTGTTTTGTTTTTTTACTTTGCTTGTGCTATCGGACCCACATGCTCGAATTTGTCTTTCCGACTCTCTTATTTGAAATGGTGGTTGATTTTTTTTAGCCCTTTAGCCCTTTTTCCAAATTAATTCTTTAAAGACATCTTCACCTCTTCTTTGATCGGACGCCCATTTGATTTAATGTCTTAAGCAAAACTGTTTTCTCGTAATCTCTTGGTATTGAATGTGGCTAGTCTGTGTATGGAACAATGATACATTTTACTGGCCCCTGTCTGTTTGGCTCTGTGCAGATTGTCACCGGCTGAGTAATATGCCTGGGTCTTAGAACTCTGGCCAGAATTGAAGCACGGAAATTCCAAACATCTCAACAGCATCTGTGGGCAAATTTGCCAAAGTTCTGGTTCTTTTTTATGAGAACACACAATATGTTCTTCAGAAGGCTCTAGTTATTGGCTGCACTTTTTTCATAACCTTGCTCCATTACTATAACGATTTGTGTCTGTAGCTGAGAGGTGTTGAGGATATAACCAATACTTTTCTTTAAAACATATTTCTCCATATTTTGTGCTTCTGTATTCAGAGCAAACTGTGCTACTTCTTCTATTTTTAATATAAATACAGCCCCAACCACAGAACTCGCTGCTTATGAATGTCCAGTTCACAACATTACCACTTTATTACATATATCTGTTAAAGATCTTTAAAAGAATTGAGTGGAATGACCACAAATGTTATGGCATAGTATAGAAGCTTCCAGAAGATGGCACTGGTTAGCAATTTTACTCAGACCCCGGTACACTAGTGTGCACAAGTCAGAGAGAAACAGTCATTTACACAAACCCTGTCCATGGTATGGACATCATATTTACCCTGGCTTGTACAGTGACATTCAGCTCCTATGTAAACAAGATTTGTTCTCCTTCTGTAGCCTATTACAATTCCTTAAGACAAGCTACACCGCTCGTTAGTTGGAGGGAGCCATAAAGGGCAGATACTATCAGCTATGGCTTTGTTTATGGAGACATTCACGGGCAGCACAGACCCTTACTGCATTCACATTCTTCACAGCTCTTAACTTAATCCAGGCCACTGGAGTCATGCTCTTTCATTCGTCCTCAAACGTTGCTTTGACTAAATAAAGAGGACCTACGGTCATGGACGGATGTCATCCTTATCAGTAATGAAGCGGTCTCAGATGGATCTAGTGCACGGTTTTAACAAGGTTCAACACACACAAGATACAGGTGAGATGGGATTTAGAAGAAGAGAAGTATTGAAGAACGAAATCTAATAATGCAATAATGCCCTAACCCTAACCCTTTTCAAAGGACACCCACGAGGTATGGCCCTCATAAATAATATGTTTGTGGATTTAATTTAAAGGAAAAACTTAATGCACCATAATGTTTTATTTACAAACCAAAAAGGTTATTTTTGTCGTTTTTATTAAACCTGGAGGCAATGTGTGTCAGAAAATTGCAGATACTTTTTATATCTAAAAAGTCTGAAAGACAACTGATTCAAGTAATCCGATGATTTAGATAAAGCTGAGGAAGGCATTTCTGGAAGGAGGAAGGCAATCTGTATTTCATATTCTTCATTCTGGTCCATATGATATGATTTCATTCCTCACAAGAATGGTCCACAATTGTGCTCTTCACAGTGGGATCCACTAGAGGGCACAAATCCTACTCATCATGCTCAAAGCAGAGACAAATATGACCTTGGCTGTGTCATTCACTTTAATAAGTCCTGGCATTCAGGCATTCAGTTTGTTTATACTGAGACGTTGAGATTGTTCACAATGTGTGATCTTCATATAAGCTAGTGTGGTGTGGACAAGACTACAGAGCTTCTGCAGAATCAAAAAAATGTAGACACTAATTACCCTCAACATCTCAACATGTATTTGATGGTATCTCAAATATCTTATTTAATCAGCAGACATCCATATGTGTGCACCCGAGACTGAGGTCCTTTGCCACGCTATTGTCCATTCATTAACCGTGCCCAGTTTATGACTCCGTGTCCGCCACTAGTCCACTGCCCAGAGGTGGTCCCGGATTTATGACCTCACACCTCCCTGTGTTTGCACTTGGTGAGTGTGGCCAGGTCGCGACCCCAGGGCTGGGCCTGCTTTATTACCTTATCACAGCCCATTGTTCTGCCACAGGAGGACCACCTTAAACAGCCCTCCGCGCTCCCTTCCTCATCTACCCCGAACACTGGGGCCAGGAGCACAAGATATGTCAACGCAGAGTGTGCTGCCCAGTGGGTCCTTCCTCGCTGTGGTCATGTTGATTACCTTTCTGTTTTATGTAGGCTCTATGTTGTGTTTCTTTTAAGACCAAAAATGTAGAAAGATCTTAATGAACAGACATGCAAGATGTATCCATGCTTGAATGTATTCAGTGTTTTCATGAGTACTGCATTTCACTCCCAAAGGGGATAGTATTTGGTACAGGTACTCCTAGAGTCAAAGCACATTGTGACTTTGCAGTAAGAGGGGTATATGGGACAAGGGAAATAAATTGTGTCATCTACATCATATCAAAAACACTGAAAGCGTTCTGTAGATTCTGGTCTATTTTCCAGTGTATGTTGTCACAGCGATCAGTGTACTGTATCTGCTGAAACCAGTATCTCTACATGGGCTGTCTGTATTTCATCGTCATGTAACCTACACCCAAATTGTGGGCCAGGATTGCTTCCAGAGTGTGTGAGAAGGAGTTTGGGCAGAAGAGTAACACATACCTAAACAGCGAGGAAGAGTTTTTCCAGAGCACATGTAAGAAAGAGGGTGAGTGTGTGCATCTGTGTGTGTGTGTGTGTGTGTGTGTCTGTGTCTGTGTGTGTGTGTGTGTGTGTGTGTCTGTCTGTCTGTCTGTGTCTGTTTCTGTGTGTGTCTGTATGTCTCTCTCTCTCTCTCTCTGTGCATGTGTGTGTGTGTCTGTGTCTGTGTCTTTGTGTGTCTGTGTCTGTATGTGTGTCTCTGTGTGTGTGTGTGTGTGTGTGTGTGTGTATACTAAACGAGAGGGGAGGGGGTGAGAGAGAGTAACCCGTACCTAAATTGTGGCATGGATTGCTTCCAGAGAGTCTTAATGAAAGGCAGATCATTTCATCACAGCGCAAACTAATAAAGGGGGACAAACAACGACTCGCACGCGTAATCAAACCTGACGACAAGTGACAGGCACCCATTAACTGCAGTGCACACAAAATGGACGTTTCACTCCTGAGCTGGGGCCAAAAGTCACGGTAAACGGGCCCCAGAACCCTTCATGGAAGAGATTATCCGCCCTCCCCACAGTCCAGGCCAGGACCCTGACAGGGACCGGGGGTCAGAGGTCAACTCGGCCATTAGCGGCCTCATTAACGAGGCTTCACTTCACATTTCCATGCCAGCGAGTGAAGCAGAAATGCTCCCCTAGTAGCAGGCACAGCCCTGTGTGTGTGTGTGTGTGTGTGTGTGTGTGATTGAGAATATGCATATGACCGCGCGGCATGAAAAACAGGAGTGGTGAGAAGAGAGAGGAGGCGGTAGAGAGAATGGACTGTCATAGGAGGAGGGGGAAGGAGGAGGAGATGTATATAGTCCTTGCACATACAAATCCCGTGGACCAGTTGAAAACAACATGGGATAGATAGAGGAGAGAGAGGGAGAGGGGTGGTGTGCAAAGAAAGAGACAGAGGGGCGTGTGTGTGTGTGTGTGTGTGTCTGTGTCTGTGTGTGTGTGTGTGTGTGTGTGTCTGTCTGTCTGTCTGTGTCTGTTTCTGTGTGTGTCTGTATGTCTCTCTCTCTCTCTCTCTGTGCATGTGTGTGTGTGTCTGTGTCTGTGTCTTTGTGTGTCTGTGTCTGTATGTGTGTCTCTGTGTGTGTGTGTGTGTGTGTGTGTGTGTATACTAAACGAGAGGGGAGGGGGTGAGAGAGAGTAACCCGTACCTAAATTGTGGCATGGATTGCTTCCAGAGAGTCTTAATGAAAGGCAGATCATTTCATCACAGCGCAAACTAATAAAGGGGGACAAACAACGACTCGCACGCGTAATCAAACCTGACGACAAGTGACAGGCACCCATTAACTGCAGTGCACACAAAATGGACGTTTCACTCCTGAGCTGGGGCCAAAAGTCACGGTAAACGGGCCCCAGAACCCTTCATGGAAGAGATTATCCGCCCTCCCCACAGTCCAGGCCAGGACCCTGACAGGGACCGGGGGTCAGAGGTCAACTCGGCCATTAGCGGCCTCATTAACGAGGCTTCACTTCACATTTCCATGCCAGCGAGTGAAGCAGAAATGCTCCCCTAGTAGCAGGCACAGCCCTGTGTGTGTGTGTGTGTGTGTGTGTGTGTGATTGAGAATATGCATATGACCGCGCGGCATGAAAAACAGGAGTGGTGAGAAGAGAGAGGAGGCGGTAGAGAGAATGGACTGTCATAGGAGGAGGGGGAAGGAGGAGGAGATGTATATAGTCCTTGCACATACAAATCCCGTGGACCAGTTGAAAACAACATGGGATAGATAGAGGAGAGAGAGGGAGAGGGGTGGTGTGCAAAGAAAGAGACAGAGGGGCGTGTGTGTGTGTGTGTGTGTGTAGGAGGGGGGGGGGGCTATGGAAATTCTCCGGGGTCAAAGGGAAACTACATGGGCCCTGCTAGTCAAAAGCCCCTCTGCAGCTCTCCACTGAACTCACTGAGCGAAGACAGAAGTGGCGCTCTGGAGCTAACGGGAACTACAAGACCGCACAGAAATAAACACAAGATGAGATCCTGCCGTGCAGTAACTTGTTCTCCACTTCAGCTGTTAAGAAAGGTTCCTGGAAGGGCATTTTTGGCTAAAACAGAACAGCCCTGTCTGTTAAAAGAGAGTCCACAGACCCAGATGAGGCTGAGTCTTCCATAATAAAGACCAGGAGAAGATGAGACGGGGGATTTCACACACACACACACACACACACACACACACACACACACACACACACACACACACATACACCACACACACGCACACACGCACACACACGATTTCACGAGTGGTCCAGCCAGAAGACACTCCTCATACAGTAAAGTTCTAATGCATTGCAGCCCATCCACATGTGCACTCTGCTAATGGAAAGTCTATTAGTTCAGTCAAAAACAATTGCACAACTACACATTGCAGTGGGATCAGATTGTTATCATTATCCTAAAGAGAAACTGTGCATAGAGACACTCTATAGTCCTCATGAAATGAAGGCATCTGACGGGCACTTTCCAGGAATTGAACAGTGTGCTCTGCTAGATCTCCAGTGAATTTGCTGAAGATGAAACTTCCTAACAAACTGGCACAGTGCAGTGTACGTGGTAAGTAGGCAGCTTTAATTTATGGGGAAAAGGTGGAACTGGCATGTTTTATGTGGACGAGCAGAACCTGAGAAGGTAACCTTAACCTCTGCGAGGAAATGAGGGAGATCGAAATACAGTTGCCTGTCATAAATTAGCAGCTGATGTCAAAACACTCAAGGTGAAGGTTATGACACAGTGACTGTTCCACTGAGGCTGTAAACAGCTGTTGCATAACGCACCCATTGGCCTACCTCAGCTAGAAAACCTACTATAATTTACACAGTGTGGCCATGTTGGCAGATAAAGTATTTTGCCATTGTTGGAATTTAATCATTGGACATTTATTATTATGTTTACATTTGTGTTTATTCCTTTAGCAGACACTTTTATCCAAAGCGACTCACAGAATAAGAAATAACATTTAAGCTACAGTGCAGAAAAGACCTTACTACTGATATACTATCAATACTATTACTAGAGGATAAGAGTGCAGACATTATAAGTACTAGAGAAAGTTCTAGAAGAAGAAGATTCGAGGAGAGAAGAGAGGGGAGTGGATGGTAAGTGTGTGTTAGGTGTGTTAGATGTGTTAGACGTCGTGTTAGAAGACAAGGTGTATATAGTATTAGTGTTTACTCTAACGGGGTCTGATGAATGAAAACATCATCCACGCTTTGAGAGATTAGTCCTGCAGCAAAGTGAAAAGAAGCAGACAAACTGTGACTAACCAGAGATATCATGAGTGACGGCACAGAGAAGACCTCATGGATGGGCTTAACTGCAGCCATTCACTGACATCCACACAATGCCACACATTTGTACTCATCTAGTCCTTTTGACTTTTGGATGTGGGTGTGTGGGCACTGTGTGTGCATGTGTGTGTGTGTGTGTCTGTGTAAGTATGTTGGCCTGATTCCAGAGAAGGTGCTAGGCGCTTTATGGGGGGATTAGCTGCTAACTGCCCCGTCTCTCCTCCTCCCTGCTGGAGGCTGACCCTCTTCAGCCGCTTAAACCTGACCAGTCGCCTGTGTGCGCGACCCATCCTCAAAAGTGATCATAATCTCCCTGAGCTCCTCCAACTCCAACACCCCCATCTTCTCACCCCACTTACCAGCTCAAGGAGCCGTGATTACCTGAGCCGAGGCTTCACCAAGACCTGCCCTAAGGGAGCCTTCAGATGGGAGGCTTAAAGACGGCAAGAAATGTCACCTTTTTTGATTTGTTAAAAGGAGCGAGCCTCAGACAAAACATCAGAAAATGTGGAGTATGCACTGGTGGAGGCAGGGCTCAGGGGTGAAGCCCCAGCTGCTGGGCTAAAAATAGGGCCGGTGTTTAAAGTGTCTGATCCGTGGGATCTCCAGGGGCTTTAGGTCCTCCTGATAATGTGGCTCCAGGAGGAGGTGCAGCAGGAGGCACGCCGAGGTGTGTGCTGTCCCGCGCTGGACGAGAGATGGATGGCAGCTTCATATTTATGTGGTGCAGAGTTGGGGGGGGGTTAAGAGGAAGAGCAAGAAGAAGACATTTCCAGAGACACAGAGATTTTTAGGGTCTGGCTACTTTTGGCTACTTTTACTCACATCATTAGTGGAAAGACATGCTACGGGCAAAAAAACACACATTCACACATATACACATGCACATACTGTACCAACCCACATATAGTCACACACACACTCACTCTCACTCTCTCACACACACACAAAGTCATTGATAGGAAAGGCTGGCTTGATGTATGAGAGAGAGAGAGAGAGAGAGAGAGAGAGAGAGTGTGTGTGTGTGTGTGTGTGTGTGTGTGTCTCCACTGGCTCTTTGGCTTTAGTGGGGCTGCTCTAATCAAGAGGTCATCGTCTCCATGCCCAATGTGTCACACTCAATAAAGCCCCATTATAGCAGACAGGGGCCGAGGGGTGAGAGAGGCCACGGTGGGGAGTGAGGACCCCAGAGCAGAGACAATAATACCCCCCACTGCACCCCCGCTCCCCTTTGGCCCCCTCTCCATTCTCTCACCAGCAGAGCCGTTGATTGCCAATCCCTTATACCTCATTACTACACAGATACACCACATTGCTCCAAATGTATGGTTATGGTATATGAATGGTATATGCTGTGTTTTTGGTTATTTTTACGTATATATGTATATGACGTATATTTTACATATAATACTATGCTGTGTGCGGATAGCATAAATATAGATGTGATGCATAGGATTAAGGTGAATCTGGGGTAATGTGATGCCTCTAAAATACCAGCAGAAGCCTTGCAGAAATGAGCTGTATCTCTATCAGATAACGTTTCTTTTGCTCTAAGCGTGTAATTCCAATCACACTGGTTATTTTTTGTTAAAAAAAAGAAAGGAAAAAATTGGAAATAAAAGAAGGTTATTTAGTCAAGCAGAAAATGAGCCCAGATTTAATTTGCCGCATGCGCTCGTACACGGCGTTCTGACATGCTCGATTACACATCTTTATTTCATAGAAGCTGCTTCAGCGTGCTGTCAGCTGCTAGCCATAACATCCTCTATGTCATGGCTCCCTTCGCGTCCTGCGTCCGGACAGGGGGATGGACGGACAGCCCGGGCCCAGGGGCAGGGGGCCAGAGGCAGACCACCGGGACGGAGGCTTGTCCCCGTGACCCTGTGATGACCCTGCTGACCCTCCCTGTTGACCAGCTCCAGCCTCATCTGGCCCCTCTGTCGTCTCTACCGTCCATCTCTGTCTTTCTGTCTGACCATCTCTTCCTGAAGATTACCAGAGAGGGAGATAACGCTGCACTCCTCAGTAAGCTAGTTGGGTTTTTCCACAATCTGTCTCCTTGTCTGTTTAATCCATTTTCCACAATATTCAATCATTTATCAAATATTTTTAAGTATGCACAATTACTTGCCATTGGTTTCATAGCTGCTACATAGTCTACCATTATACTTATTATGGCTTTGTTCAGTACCACTAAATATTGTTTAGTAACATTCAAATATTTCTGTTATCATTTATCAGTATATCTTCCAAATAAGCCCAATGAGGTCAAGCTTAGTGGTAATTAATTGCAGTAGACGCCACAAATAAAACTCAAGCAGTTAAGATTGTTTTTAATGGTTGTTACTGCGGTAGTTAATGGTTTGTTCATATTTATGATATTCAAAAGTAATTTATGAGTTTACATAAACAAGCCACACTTTTCAGAATTGAACATGAGTCATGTTTTATTAGCTTTTAAGGTCACATATTGTTCATGTTAATTAATGCGTTTACTAATATTATTGAAGGGAAAGTCAGGGTAATATATTAGTAGCTCACCCAAGCGGTACCTCTTCACTCTCTGAAAGGTTCTAAGAGAGAGAGAGAGAGAGAGAGACGGGCCCCTGTTGGGCCGCACCCATAACTCAGATGTCCAGAACTGGACAGGCGTGATCTTCCACTGATATAAATCCTGTCCGCTTTACAGGCCCCCTGCTGCTGGACACATAAAGCCCTCCTCGCTCCCTGGGCCAGAGCGGCCCTCGTGCTCCCCATCTATCTCTTTCTCTTTCTCCCTCACACTCTCCCTCTGGCCCTCTCTCTCTCTTTCTCTCCCTCCCTGGACCATACTGGCCCTCACTCTCTCTCTCTCTTTTTCTTTGTCCATATTCCTCTGCCCCCCTCTCTTTATCTCTCTCCCTGCACCATACCGGCCCTCACACTCTCCATCTCTCTTTCTCTCCCTTCCACTCAACTATCACTCTCTCTCTCTTTTTCTAACACCATAACACTCCCTCTCTCTTTCTCTCTGACTCCCCAGGGTTTGTCCCTGCAGCCCTCTAAGCACCAAAGCTATGGCTGGACACGCACACACACTTTCTCTCACACACACATACAGTACACACACACACACACACACTCTCTCTCTCTCACACACATGCAAGTGCACATGAACACACACACATGCATGCACAAACACAAACACAAACACAAACACACACACACACTTGGAGGCACACTCAAGATGGGGATGGTTTTCATTAAGGAGAGGACAAAAAACACTGACACATTGTGCATGGGTTATTTGTGTCACTCGGGTGTCGACTGCACATCGCTGCCCATATTTCACTGAGGGAGAATCTCCCCGTCCAAAGACTGGAACAATTTGGGACGCCACATTGTGCCAAAGCATGAGCAGGATTGAGTGTTGCCTCCTGGTACAGCTTAAGGCACCGTATCCAAGGAGCCTCAGGAAGAGAAAGCCTGCAGCTGGAATTAGGGCCGTTGGGCCCTGTGGTCCAGAGAACCTGTCAGAAGGTGACAGGTCTGACCACCGCCATCCAAGGGCAGCTCGAGTGGGCCAACCCGACCAATTAGTGCTGGAGGCTGTGAGTGTGGGGGAGCCGCCGATCCCAGGGTTAAAGCACCTTCCTACCTACCCACCTACCTCCGGACTTGGCCCCTGAGCTTCAAAACAACATTGGCTCGACTAATTTATGGGTCTGTTAAAGTAGACATTGCCCTCTGAGTTTGATACTGAAGTTCCCAGCCGGTGCTGCGTGGTAATATTTCACAATAAACAGGCTATCCCATGCGGCGTTTTTAAACACCTCATATTACAGCCTTCCCCTGCCTCCCCTCCCTCCCCTCCCTCTCACCTCTCTCTCTCTCTCTCTCTCTCTCTCTCTCTCTCTTTTCCCCCTCGTCTCTCCATTTTTCTGTGGTCACACTTAATTGGACCAGATTTTCTGTATCACAGAGCCGACTGCGGCTCTTAATAAAGCCCTCAAGGCAACACAGAAGGATCTGTGCACAGGTACGCAAAACCTCTGAGACAGGAACCGGTGTGAGAGTGTTTTTCTTGGGTAAATGGCCATTAGAGGAACCACCGAGGAGACGGCCGAGAGAGACATGGGCTCTTGGGTACAGATTGAGAACGCTTTCGTTCAGACTTGCCTCTCCAGGTGAAGCCAAAATCTATCATTTCAAGTACCCAGCTGTGCCAATTTCGTCAGTGAATTATGGAGGGTGGGAATTAGCTGTGTTGCAGTCTTTAAACTGTCCTTTCGGTCTGTTTGCTAATGGCTTGCAATTATAACTTGCGAGGATAACAAAGTATTAATTTGAAAATTAATGGAGATTTATTTCCTCTCATCTGAGAGTTTATGCACTTTTGGAATTTACTGCAAATTCAGACAGAGATTGCTTTGGGGATTTACAAAAGTTATGATGTTTGTATTTCTCTAATTTCTGTGTGGCAATGTGCAAAAGACGAAACGAGCTCCAGTAAAATGACTCCTTTTTTCTCCTTCTCTCTCTCTCTGTCCTTGAGCAGCTAAAATGTCGGGGTAAAACAAGTCACAAAGCGAATGGGACCGAGCCAAGTTTCTCACACAAGTGTTTTACTGGCGGCTGTGTCGCTAAAGCATTCAATTCTGCTGTTGATTCTAGCTGGTCGACGCAGGACTGACGTTAGGGCCATTCAATGGCAGCCTTTAGACCCTCTCCATCACCCAGTCCTTGGGGAGCAGTGACTGCCTCGTAAAGATGGCCGTAAACTGGCCCAAAATGAGCCAGCTTGGTCCCAGGATGTACAAAATCACATATGCCATTTATTACAATACATAACCACTTACGCCATTTATTACAATACATACGAAGACGGAGCCACTTTGGTGCTACCTCTACACATACTGATTTGTGAAGGCAGTGGAGCATGAAAGTCCTCCAGTGAGCCCTGCCAAGAGTAGTGTAAATTCATTTCAGTAGTTTAGTTCACACCTCAAAATCACATCTTCTGCAGACGTTATAAAGCATATTGGCACTCCTGTCTACATTTCTATGTGGAAATGCTTGTCTGTAATAACCGTCGGTAGATTCAGTTAAGAATGTCATACCAACGTGTGACTCTATTTACAAAAATGCGCAAAGGAGTAGGCTAAGACAGCTTGAAAGGGTTCTCCTAATCGGCAGTGAATTACAGCATCTGATATGAGTAATAAGCTTTTCCTTCAGAAGTAAGATTAGAATAACATGTGAAATAAGATCAGACTGACCTTTTGCACAAGGCCAGATATGACAAACTGGGGTCACTGAGACTAGGACAACGAGAGCTGAGTGTTTAAATGGCCTGAAACCAGAGCGCCTTGCATTGGCAGTCATTATCCACAATAACGGTCTACAGTTCTAACGCAGCCATCAGCTTGGCAAAAGGTCTGTTCTGCGTTTGCACAAGCGGCCTTTAATTGTGGCAGTCTGAGCGGGGGGTCCGATCCGAGGTCGCCTGACATCTATTAGGCCTGAGGCGTTGTGGCAGAGATTCCCATCGGAACGCCACCACCATTCCGCTCCGAGGCGGCCATTCCCACCCGAGCGCCTGCCCTATACACGGTTCATGCCACATCTCTGGTGCAAAAGAGTTTGCAATAGGGGTGACGCATCTTTGCTTTCTTCCTCTCATTCTGTGTAGGTTCAATAAAAATGGGAGGAAGAGGGGAGGAAAAAGCAGAGCACAAACACATAGAAGGGGGTTCAAGAAGAAGAAAAAAAAATAAAGACAGAAAGGTTTCAATCAAATGGACTACCAGCCCCAGTGGGCAAAGGAGGTCAAAGGGTTCTTTGTTTTTTGCCTCTGAATGGCGGTGCAAATGCAAGAAGGGACAGAGACAGAGACAGAGCAGCTTTTAACGACCTGACAAAGCCAAACAGGGTTACGTCCTCTTCCCTTTGGGCAGCAGTGGACGCCATCAAAGAACATGTTAATTCACCTCTGAATGAACACAAATACCCTTAAAAAACAGGCTTTTTCTCTGCATGTGAAAGAGTAGGGGGCAGAGTGAAAACCATAATGAACGAATGCAACCCCCCCCCCCCCCCCAAACACACACACACACACACACACACACCAATCTCAGTGCACAGGCACAAATGATGCTTGTCCTGGAAATCCAATCATTAAAAGGATTGCCTGCTAGGCCTATATGTGGATTGCGGATGTTGATATTGACATTCATGTGGAAGGTTAATTAATGGTAGGTTTTTTTTCTGCTCGCTGTCTCCTGTTGGTGCTAACTGGAGGGAACAGGGTGATCAATACGGCGCCAGTGATCAGAGTGGGATGTGCCTGGAAGTGGGCCACAAAAAAAAAATGGAAAAGAAAACATGACCTGCCCAGAAGACTGATTATTTATGGATAAAAAGAGGAATCTAATGGGGAATCATATTATCCTCTGTCAGACAACTCACTCTTCAATATCGCCTGACTTTTACAATCACACTATTATAGTTTTGACAATGTAAAGAACACTATCCCATAGTGGGAAGTAAGCTCACTCAAGTCGGTATTATGGTTTCATTGTCATAATCATTTGATGGATCGTTGATGTTGAAAAGACAGCGCTGTCTAGGCTATTATTTAATGTGTGCATCGAAAAGTGGATTTGTTTCGAGTTTGTGATTACAAAAAGAAACATGAGATGCCATTAAAGAAATTAAGCTTGCTGATAAAATTACATTACAGAATTATGTTTTTTTTTAAAAAAAAAAATACTCTGACACTTACTACTACGCAGCCTAATGGTAAACACATTTTCTTAAATATTATCTTTTTTTTCTCACTGACAGGTTTTGAGACCAGTGATATGCACATACATTCTTCGTGTGTGTAATTTGATCAACACCATAATCAGCCCATTTTTCCGTGATCGTGTCCCTGTGTAGTTTTGTGCAGGACTCTGCGGGCCTCACAAGAGGTGGTAAACGGTGGAATGCCGTGTATCTTTCATAAGTGGAGATCCCCAGTGGGGCTCTAACTGGCAGCCAGAGGAACAGAAGAGGAGGACGGGGAGGGGGGAGGCCGAGGGGTGGGAGGGAGTGAGCAGGAGGGAAAATGAGACTGAACGCATCGGTGAGAATCACAGCCACCGCTGGCTTCTTTTTTACATGTCTTCGGTGCAACGCTGTGCGCAAGTATACAGCTGCTTGTTTTGGACACATGTGCAACTTGGAAAAGCAGCTCAGGCCTGCAAATTACAACCACCTACCTATCCAGGCATGCACACACACACACACACATACACACACACACACACACACACACAGAGGGAGAGAGAATAAGAGAGGCAGCTTCCCAAAGTCTGAGGCAGGTGTTACCAGCCAGACCCCAGGTCCCAGATGTAACACGACCGCTTGGCGAGCGCCAATTTCAGATCGCTCTTTAATTTTTATGAGAGCCCCGGGCCCGCTGGACTGGTGTGTGTGTGTGTGTATGTGTGTGTATGTGTGTGTGCAAGTACTCAAATAATCCCCAGTCTGGCTTTTCAGAGGCCGAGGAGAGCGCTCAGGCGGCCCGACCCTGGCTGGGCTCCGTGTAAGCCGAGCACCAAGCTCTCTTGCCTGGGTAAACAGCCCTCCATCCCCCCCTGGCCTTCCAGACCCCTCCTGGCCCCTCCGATCTAGCGAGGTGGAGGGGCTCTCAGGAGCTAGCGTACTTGGATAGGGCGCTCGCGCGGAGCGACCCCAGTCCTCCAACACTGCGCTCAGTTAGCAGCCATTTTCTGTCACAGTGCAGCCACCTTCAGAGTCTGCTTTGGCATGCGGTCACTGTTTTTCCGTTGGCGTGACACATCAGCCTCTGTGTCCAGTCAGTTACGTCAGGAACGAGATTTATTAGCGGCATGAAGAGGCCAGTGTTACTATTTCCAATACTGCATACAAGGTATGAAAAAAAAAACACTTTCTCAATAAATGATCAAGTAATGTGCTGTATACCTGAACAAGCATGCATTGTCTCCTTAATGTGCATCCTTTCCATCTTTATAGTCTTATATTCCATGTCCTTGGCTTTGTCACTGTGGTCTTTGTGCACTTGCTCCCTCAGGGCCGCATCTGCACATTCACTTCCTGTGGATAAATGAGTGTGGATCTTGTCAGTGTCAGCTGATATGTCTGAGACACCTCTTCCTGTTCAGTAGAGTGACGCAGAGAGAAAAAATGACACATACACACAGAGTGAGGGAAGAGAGAGAGAGAGAGAAGACTGAAATTTCAGCAGTAATCATCAACTATATTATCAAATTTCAATCAGACCCTTGGGTTACTCGAATGTGTTAAAGAGATTCAGGCTAGATGCAGTGTAAAGGAATTTCCATGCCTACTAAATGTGCAGTGTTGTTCCTAACACTTCATTTTGGTCTGTAAAACCTTACTTAATTACCTCAGTGCTGAAGTCTGTTTACCTTTTAAAAAAGCAAGTTAAACAACCCATAGAGAATACTGACGACGTTCCTTTTAATCTCCAAGACCAACATTCTCTGATCATTTTTGTTTTGTAAATACAGCGCTTCAAAGCAGAAATGATGGACACCTGCCTTCTTGGACAGCATGTATGTTCCCTTGACCTTCTCATTTACAAATCATCAGTGCTCTGCAGCTCAGCGATTGCCTTTGAGCTCGTGGCAATGATTAATACGAGATATCAGACTCAGAAATCAGAAATTAGACCCACGACTGAGCCCCCTGATGCATTTGGCTTTCCACTACAATGATATCTCTGTGTGTCTCTGCAGCTACGAGAAGTTGAGCAACTCCTGCTGAGCTCCGGCCGCTGGCCAACATTTGGTTTAGCTTAGCGACGCAGCGAGGTGCCAGGTGAGCAGATCGATGGGCGGCTGAACAGGAGCTTCGCTGTCCAGCCATAAAACCACAGAGAGCTTATCTCTGACACGGGCTATGCTAAATCTTCTGAGGCACTGATAATTGTGTTTGCGGATGGCATTTAAGCGTGTGTATTTGTGTATTTGTGTGTGTGTGTAGGTGTGTGTGTGTGTGTGTGTGTGTGTGTGTGTGCGTGCGCGTGTGTGCGCATGTGACTGTGCGCGCCAGTGGCAATACACACAGGTGCAACCAATGGCCTCATCAATGATTTACTCCGAATCGACACATGAAAATTAAGTACGCGGATATAGTTGATGATTAGTGGTGGCTCGCCCTGATCTGCTCTAAGGTGTTTGTGGATTGGCACACCAAAGCCTGCTGGAACATTCTCTTGCATACCTGGCAAGGATAGCTGTGGAACTAGAAACAGAACTCAACCTTGCACTTTAAAGGTTATACTGATTCAGACAGTGGGGACTAAGACTACTGGAAACATGTTTGGTCTGATTATCATCACATTGGAATTTCACGTCAGAGCTGATATTGCATTTACTGATCATCTTGATCCAGTTTAGATTTTAGTTTTGTTTTTTAAACTGTATCAATCAATTCATCAAACTGCAATGTACTGTACATACATTATGCACTAAGCGTGTTTACTGTAATGTATGCTTCTATTATTGCCGTGGATACTAGGTGCGAAAGATCTGTCTTTGGATAGTGCTATTGTGTCTGAGGAGTCAAACATCTGCAGTGTGGGCTAACATCCTGTTCTGCGGTGTGATGTCATGTGCTTGCGGTCCTGCAATTCATGCCAACTTTTAACACATCACATTTAATGATTTAAAAGGCACTTTTAATCAGAACCAAATGCTCCTTCATACTCGTATTAATTAGTATGCGTGCAATGTGTGATTTTAAAGTCATGGTCATAGCATGATTAGCTTAGAATAGATGTACACTTGTCAGTGAATGGCAGGACCCTCTCTAAGGTCTCATTAGCGCATGTCCTCATTAGCATGCCCTTTGATCTGTGCTGGTGTTTATCCCTAAAGGACAACATCACATCAGCCTCACAGGACCCACTGGCGTTAGCTGCAGTGAAGGGCAGACATAACGGCCTTTTGCCTTTGCCCGAGACAAGGCATTAAAAATAAACCGCTTGAGTTTGATTAGCACTGGCGTGCCTCGTGTTTGATTGATGGGTCGCGACACCAATGACCTGGCCTTATGCAATCCCGCTGACGGGAGATGCCCAAGCAGGCTCTGGCACTCCCATTGGCAGCACACACCTCCATGGCCTGTTCTTTCACCCCGTGTTTAATTGTCCCGGTGTGGTTTTGGAATATGGAAAAACATTTGCTTCTGATAGGCTCATTTTCCGTTGTGGCTGCATTCTCCGGAGGTTTCCCTGTCTTGTATTCGTGACAGGTGTTGATTATTTATAGTTGCTGGTGGTTTACCATATTATTAACGGTCGTTGGCAGTTTACCATCGTTTTCGCCTGAGGGGAAGACCCTGACATTCCAGTATGCGGAGAATAAAAGAATGTTCCAGAAATTATCCCAAGCAGTGTGTTATATACAGGGCACATAAGATGGGGGGCCGTGAATGAGAGTGGAGGGCTGGAATTCAGAAATGGCAGATGCTATCTAAAATGTGCAGCGTGAGTGATTTCCATTCATTTGACTCGACAAAGGAAAGTAATTAGGGGGGAATGAGAGGGCGAACACTCCCCATTTACGTGCCATAACTGCCTCTTTTACACGGGACATAAAAGAATACATTAGAGTGGGAAAACTAGGACCAGTGGTTGAGGCGTCGTGGATAGACCCAGACCTATTCCGAAGGCTGAAAAGCCACAATAAGGGCTGGAGAATAAGGATTTTGTGGGGATGTGTCTGTGGACTGCTTCTCTGGTCTTCGCCAATCACCCAGCATTCTTCTTAAAGTGTGTCAGAGGCTTTTAAGCACACAGCGCTTGTACCAGCGCTGTCTTGCTTCCGGCTTGTTTTTCTTTTTTTTTTTTACCAGTGGTTATGGTTGGCCTCGGAGCAGGTAAGCTTTTGTCAGGACTTCGTCAGAGACAGCAGGAGGTCCACTTACTGTTGGCCACTTTTTTAATGGTCCAGTCTAGAGAAATGGGTGGCACAGGAGGGTAAAGCTTTTTTGCCCAAAGTGGGGAGTTTGGCCACTTTTCTTTCTCATGCATTCTTGATCACCCACATCCAGACCGGCCTTCGAGTTTTTTTGTTATTGTGGGGCAGGAAAAATCAATGCTAGCCAGTGGACGTTAATCACAGTAATTTAAGATCTTTGAGGGTGACGCGCAGGTGGTCTGTTCACAAACCAATCCATCCCGACAGAGTTCTCCAGTGATGTGGCATCATGGAGCAATGCTACATGTGCATGCGCACACACACACACACACACACACATAAACACAAATTCAAACACTCAATTCAGACATACAGACACGTTTGTATCCACACCCAAATTTGTCACCTCAGCATCAGGATAGTAAAGTGCAGTTTAAGAGAGCTGTAAAACCGTGGCGGCTTTCAAACAAGCCCTTAATGCTATATTGCATTTTAACACTTCCCTCTTTTGTGCCACAGTTAAAAAAAAACACACGTTTTGTTGCCATAGCAGCAAGGGTGTATGTCGAGTTGTTATTCTCTTTATGCCTTTCTTGTGTCATCCCAGTGTACAGTAAATGTATTCCTGTTTCCCTGCCTGGAAAAGAAAAGTGTACATTATATTAGACGGCTTGTTACTTAGCGCGGAACTGTGGAGACTGCGGTTGGTCTTTCCTCAGTGGAGACATGCTATTTTAGAATTTGATAGTGCCTTTAATGTAATTTCATTTTTTACTGCACTATATATTCTGCCATAGCTTTTGCTTTGATGGTATACCTTTACAAATCAAATATTAGTTTGTTGGGCTTACTTCTAAAACAGTAAACTGGGTGGAAAGAAATAGGTGGTTAGGGTGGTAGGGTCTGTTAAAATAGGTGGTTGGGTAAGAGGCCATGGGGAGTCGAAACCCTTGAAGTGATTCAGAGAAGCTCCCTGCTGCTTAAAGTTGATCACCTTTCCCTTCCACTGGATGCTTTGGACCGTCGTCATGCTTTCATGAAACGAGCCCAAAGCTCTTTCCAGCGCTGCTTCCAAAATTCGTCCCATCCATCACTGTGAGTGAGGACTATTACAGGACCTGCTCCCTACTGTGGTCAGGAACCGTGATAACAAGACAGCCCTGAACCAGATGTGGAGGGGAGGTGTGTGTATGTGTGTGTGTGTGCGTGTGTGTTTGTGTGTGTGTGTATGCCTTCTGATTAGGTGACTTGAAAAAGTGGGTATTTCTCACTAGATGTGTCCACAGTACCTTCAATTACACTCGTTACAGACAGAAGTATGTAATTTGGTGTATTTAGACTGTTTACATTGGTGTGTTTGCATGCGTGAGTCTGTCTGAGAGACTCCATTTTTCTTTCTCTGTTTCTCTCTGTATGTTTCTGAGTTTTCTCTGGACACATGCCTACACACACACATACTCAGACACCAACTTATATAAAGAAAAAAAAGCAGGACAAATGTGATTGTTTGCATGCCTGTCCGTGTGTTTGTGTGTGTGTGTGTCTGTGTGTGTGTGTGTGTGTGTGTGGACCTGTGTTTGCATCCAAAGCTCCATGCTGGCTCATACCTCCACCATGTCCTCAATCACAAGCTAATGGCTGCTAACGCTGGATGCTCCCCGTGAGGCTCTGGCACGTCCAGTGTTCCAGACTCACTCCCCTGCTGAAGGAGACTCATCCTCCCCTTTATTTCATTTAGTTCTGTTTCAGTAATCACAACACCTCCATCCTTCAAAGATCACAACTCCCACGGGGGGGGGGGGGGGGGGGGGGATTGGTGCAGCGAGGGGAGGAAATAGATATGCTCGTTGATATCTAGATATCCTCGCTGCTCGCTAGGCAGACGGTTGCCTCTCCAGTGGAACATTTACGCACAGCGGCCTGTGTTTTGGTCTTTGTGAGAGTGAAGCGATTTCAAGATGAGTTTATTTGTCCAAAGGACTTTGGACTTTGAGGTTTTCATTTGTCAAAATCTATATACAGTGAACAACTGCCATTATTTCTGTGAACTTTAGACTTTTGAAGTAAAAAAAAAAACTGCTACACAGCATCTATTCAGACATTATGTCCCTGTTCCCACAGCAGGCTCAAAGGCAGAGCCCAAAAGACAGAGTGGCGACAGTGACGCTGGCAGCTGAGCTGAAAGGTGTGATAAAGCTCCCCTTCTTTTTTCTTTTTCTTCTTCTTCTACCACTCCCTTTTTCTTCCCTCCATCCATGACTATACCCCTCCTCCACCCCACACCTGCACCCACCCAACCCTACTGTGTGACAGAGGGTGCTATGATGGATTAGTTTACGGCAGGTTGCAGGAAGGTCAGAGCCAAAATCAATGAGGAAACGGAGGAATAGAGTGCTGCGCTCGACTCTATTTCTGCCAAGCCTGGTACCTCGGAGAGGAGAGGCGATATCAGAGAAGCCAGAGAGCCGCAGGATCACTTGCAACCGAAGGAGCAAGACAGTAAGAGAAAGAGCGATAGAAAAAGAGAGGTAGATGGAGAGAAGGAGGGAGGGAGTGATGGTCAGAAATAGACAGGAGAGACTGATGAGATGAGAGAAGAATGGAGAATGGGAGAAGAAGAAAAAGAAGAAGAAGAAGACGAGTGAAATGCGATGAGGGAGATTGAAAAACTAAGTGAAGACACCGAGACTGTCAGAGGCACAGACTCGAGAGAAGGGATTAATCATAAATAAATAATAAAAGAAATAAATCACAGAGAGAAAAATGAGGAGAGATGGAAGACAGCGAGGAATAAAAGAGCGCAGAACGGACGACAACATGACAGAGAAGCACAGAAGAAAAAGACAGAGAGAAGTGCGTTGTCAGTCGGGGAATCACAGTATGAAACGGAGGTATAAGTTTTATTGAAAACATTTGGTGCACCACACAGAATCCCATCCAGTTCCAATTACCCTCACTGTATGCGAATGCCATGGCACATATTAAATTTTACATTAAGAAGACAAAAACGGACGAAAAACACAACTGAAACTTGATGCTAATACAGCACGATGAATTGTATTTATGAATAATAATTCATCCGCTTGGCACCGAAGGCAGACAAGGCATGCTGTTTCCCAAGAGAAAAAATGAAATTGAAACACTGGGGTTCATCATTAGCACTGTCCTAAGCACACAGTCGCAGGACTTTACATGATGCGTTCTGATTTTCAGAATATTTTGACTAAATGGGAAACAGGCACTCTTTGTGTCCTGAGAGCGGGCTCAGAACATTGACCTGTCTGCTGCCAAAGAACAAAACTCTCTCCAATGTCCAGTGCATCTCAAACACAGTCAGACAGCCACTCACTTTCGATAATGTGGCGTTACTACTGCTGATTGTTAATAATTTGTAATCATTTTCAACCTGCGTATGGGCCTATTTGTTGCTGAGTTTCGTAAGGTGATACAGTAGTGTGTAACGATATATAGGGAATGACTGGCAATGCACTACTGATGTTAGTTACGTTTGGCCCAGAAGTCTTCCAAAAAGTCTCTGCTCTGCTTTTCGTCGTTAGCGGAAAATAACAATGATGGCACACACGCCAACTCAAATTAGGGGACGTAAGGTCACCTTGGAAGACATACATTTTAATATCTACCACTCTAGACCCATATTGGAATTTCACCACGTCATTTGTCATATGTATATTTTAGCATATTTCCCCAAAAACAATAACACATAATAATCCAGCCCAGATTCTTCCACTGTCCAGAAGACAAGGAAAAGGATGAGATCATCCTTTTCACCCGCAGTATCAAAACCAATATCCTTGGGGAGACACACACACACACACACACACAGTAAGTAATAAAGAGCCAGTCATTGTGGGCCCCTGTGAAAACCTCAGGGGGTTTATTTCATGTTTCTTTAATGTGTCCTGCGCTCCTCCTCTCGTTAGGCGGATATTACACATTTGGAGCATGGGGCTCTACTTATGAAAACCTGCTCGGGACCATTAGCTTGTAGCATTATCGTTTTTCACATCCAACATCCCTGGGTCATCCCAGGTCTTCTGAATACATCGGAGTTGATTAAGGGGCAACTACTGCTTCGCTTGAAGTTGAGACGGTGCTGATGTTGGCACACAGTCTAAAGCCACATGCAGCCATATTTCAACCAATGAGGGTATTCCGAGAAGAGAGAAAAATCTACTGCACTGCAAAAAAAAAGACCTTCATTTGAGAAGGTGTAAATCTCATTTCTTTCCTGACAGATCTCTTCAGAGGTATCCAACTGTCTCCTGCTCACAGTTAATACCCTCACCCTGCCGTTCCCTTCCTACCCCTTATCAGTCCTCCACATGTTCTCTCTCTTCCCTCCTCACTTCCTCGCTTTCCTAAACTTCTTTGACTTCTCTTCCCCTTCTTAATCTAACTAGAAGATGGGACAGATAACAGAACTTGCACGACGACATTGTCTACATTGTACAGTTTTCCAGTGAAAATCAAACGGTGCAGAGGGCATTCAGTTCACACTTTGGTAAAATAAGTTGATGATTAATCATCTAATTCACTTTATTATGTCACGCAGGTTATCTCTGATTAGGTTTTCCTCCTAAAACCCCCCTTTCCTTTAAAAGAACTGTTCCTGTACCAAGAACACTTATTACCATACTTCAACCATACATGCACCACATATATTTCTCTTTTGCCTTTCTATGACTTTTGATTTCTTGCATATGTGTCTGTTATCGACGTTCATCTCTGAAATGTTCATTTCATACCACGGACTCCACCACCAGCCGCCACCGTCTCCTTTGAATGCCGACGGCATGCCTGTCAGCCGAGAACATGACCGGCAGGATGCGAGCTGACACCCTTTTATGAACTCCAGTCATAAATGCCACTCAAGTTCAAAGCAGGGCTCAGCTGCGCGGCGCAGAGCCGCGTGGGGGCCCGGCGACCTCCTGAGCCTGGCTGGCGAGGTTTCAGACACGGCCGCACATCACCCGTGCGACAGCAGCTGCAGCGGCGGTGGTGATGGAGGTGGTGGTGGTGGTGGTGGAGGTGCCTATGTTGAGGTGTGGGCCTGGAACCAGAGGCAGGTCAGGGAGCCTACTCTCTGTGGTTTTCTTTGTCTACTGTGGATCTGGAGGAGATGATGCCCTTTGTAGAGTCACAGATTTAGTGTGTGCAAAGATTTGGCGGAGGGATTTGAGCACACTCTGAAAAAAATAAGATTAGTGCATTAAACATAATCCAGTGAAGTCATCAGCAGCTTTGACTGAGTCAAGTTATGTAAACATGTAGGGTCGAGTATGTGTGACAAACTTGACTTACTGTACATGTCCATGTAACTTCACTCGGTCACACCAACAAGATGACTCGACTGTCTTATGCTGGATGCTTTTTTACAGTGTGGGTTGGAAGATTTGTATGACGATATATCATGCATCGGGGCAGTGGTAACGTTGTGGTTAAAGCTGCAGTTTGCAAGTTTTGATCATATTCACTGAAACTGATAGTATGCTCCGACAGAACAACATAAATCAGCCGGTTTTACAACCCCAAAACAGAAAAAGTTGGGACGTTGTGTAAAATGCAAGTAAAAACAGAATGTGATAATATACAAGTCTCGTAAACCCATATTTAGCAGCAAAAAGGACATAGACAACATATCAAATGTTGAAAATGAAAATTTGGACTATTTCATGGAAAATATATGTTAATTTTGAATTTGATGCGAGCAACATGTTTCAAAAAAGCATGTTTACCACCGTGCTGCTTCACCTCTTCATTTAACAAAATTCTGTAAATGTTTATGAACTGAGGAGACCATTTGCTACAGTTTTGAAAATGAAATGTTTTCCCATTACTCCTTGATATAGGATTTCAGTTGCTCAACAATATGGGGTATCCCTAGTCATGTTTTTCATTCCATTATGCACCTAATTTGACAAATCTGGACTGCAGACAGGCCATCTTAGCACCTGGACTCTTCCTCTATGGAGAAATACTATTTAAATATGTGCAGAATTCATTTTGCCATTGGTTTCCTGAAATATTCAAGGTCGTCCCTGGAAAAGACATTGCCTGGATGGCAGTGTATGTTGCTCAAAACCTGTATACATCATTCAGAATTGATTGTGCTTTGCCAAATGTGCAAGATGCCCATGCTGTAGGCACTAAAGCTCTTCCACACCGTCATAGATGTTGGGTTTCGAACTGAGCACTAAAACAAGTTGGATAGGTTGGATACTTGGATAGGCCCTCTCCTCTTTAGCCCAGATGAGTCCATGATTTCCAAAAAGAATGGCAAACTTTGATTGGTCTAACCACAGGACCTTTTTCCATGTTACCTCAGTCCATTTTAAACAAGCTCAGGCCCAGATAAGAGGGTGGTATTTTCTGTATCATGTCTCAATACAAATTTAGCTGTTACAATTTTGGCTGCAGTTTTTGAATTGAGTATCAAACTGTCCACATAGACAATGTTTATCAGAGGTTTTCCTGAGCCCATACAATGACAGGTCTGAAAACAGGTCTGGTATTGATGCAGTGCCATCTGTGGTCCAAAAGACCACGGACTCCCATTTGTTTTTCAGCTCTTTCCCATGTTTGCAAAGATTTCTCTGGATTCTCTGAATGTTTTAATAATATTATGTCCTGTAGATGATTAACTCACCAAATACGTCACAATTTCATGTTAAGAAGCATTAAAATTACATTGTTTCATCATTTGTGCGCACAAGTTTACACAGAGTGATGAATATCCCTACATCTTTACTTCTAAGAGACCCTGCCTCTCTGGGACGGTCTTTTTCATACCCAATCGTGTTGTCACTTACCCTAATTAGTTGTGAAACATTCTTCCTTTTGTTTTCTTTATCATTACACAACTTTTCCTGCATTTTGTTACCCCATCCCAACTTTTTTTGAAACATGTTGCTGGTATCAAATTCGAAATTAACATATATTTTCCATGAAATAGTCAAATCTTCTGTGTCCTTTTTGCAACTAAATGTGAGTTTAAGAGATTTTGTAAATTTGTAGATTATTACATTCTGTTTTTATTTACATTTTACACAATGTCCCAACTTTTTCTGTTTTGGGTTGAAGAAAAAAAAAAACGCACTTCTACCTCCACCTAGAGCCTCTTATTTGTTTTGCAAAAATCCACAGCTCCCGGTTCTTCTGGTCCAATCAGAACAAGGCTGTGTGAGATCTGACTGTCAATCACAGTCTGGTGCAGTCTGGTGCGCACTGACGAGCATGAACTCGATGAAAGGGTGCTCGGTGGTAGTGGGGGAGGGGCATGAGAGTTATAAACATTCAAAATTTTGTCCCCCCAATCTGTCAGACTTGCCAACTGCAGCTTTAAGGAGCTGGGCTAGCATGCAGTAGCCGGAAAAGTTGTGGGTTCAATTCCCAGCTTCCACTGTTGTGCCCTTGAGCAAGTCACTTAACTCCGAGTTGCTCTGGGGACAATGGCCCTTGTAAAATAATTGACACATGTAAGTCATTTTGGATAAAAGCGCCTGCTAAATGAATAAAAGTAAAAGTCAGTATGAATTTGTGCATTTGAATGAGATGATGCTGAGGGTGGAAGAAATAAATAAAGTGAGTTTAACAGGCAGGAAGAGAGGATGTCTGTGTACAGGGAGGGAAAGTTGTTATGACCTTGCATGACATACTGTACAAAGAAAATGTTTAGAAAATATTTTCTTCATCACTCAATATTACTACTGTGCTAGCGCCTTAGTTTATGGCTTAAAAGTTAAGTGTATTGTTTAAGTTTAATACAGCACACTGAAGTAATTCATGTAATTCTCATGTTATTACATGTTATTAACCTGAACATACTTTCCCCCAATATAAATCTTGTTATAACATACTTATATAAGAGATACACTGTTGCATCAATCATCAAAGGATGAAGTAAATAGTTCCTAGGGACCTTTAATGTAAAATCTCAGTGAAGCAACTTGTTCTGTGTTTTACAACCTGTCACTGCCAGGGCTCTCCTGCAAAAGACATCAAGAACCTCAGGAGTGTTTGATCCAGCTGGCCAAATAGAACCTGAAATAAAAACAAATAGAAATCATAACATGCTTTAACAAACATTATTTGAAAATATGTATTCACCATTGTATGTGTTGGGCACAGTACTGACACAATGGTAAAAACGGTAGGAAAGATTTAGTAGGAAATCAAAGGAGGATATTCTGATTTATGATCGGACATGTGCAGGTATGCGGAGAGTAAAGACAAGCAGTTGGACCCGAAATACTGGGTCTCTGTGCGGAGATTATGTGCCGTGGGCGCGTGTGGACGACTGCAGGGCCTTCGGTGCTTCCCAGCTTCCTGTGGCAAAGGGGCCGTGTGATGAAATCCAGATCTTTTATTGGTCTTTGGGGATTATTTGGGATTATCGCTGTCCTGAAAAGTTACTGTCTGCTCCTAGGGGAGCGGGGTGAGGTTCGGGCCAAGAGCAGGTGTTCACCTCTCCAGGCAAGTTCTCAACGTCACATGCAAACAATTCCGCCGGCGCCCCATTCCTTTGACTCGGAAATGTGTGTCTGATGGCCTAGTTGCACGCCTACACCATCCAGCCTCTCCACGTTATTTCTTTTTTCTCTCTCTCTCTCTTTCTCGCTCTCTTTCTCTCTCTCTTTTAAATGTGTGGCATTTCTTCCATCCATCATGTCACAACAGTCTAGTCTACCACCCACCAATTTTGTTGAAGTGAAAAGCTTTCAGTCCAGATCCATTTTCATCAGACACGCTGGAATGTGAAGATTTCCTCTCTGACTGACAGCACTGGTGCGTGTGGAGACCAGGGGGCTGGTTGTGTGTGTGTGTGTGTGTGTGTGTGTGTGATGTGGGTTGGAGGGAGTTATCCATTAGTGAGCAGTAGTAAAAGCATGGAGAGCACAGGGATGTACTGGGTCACACCTAATGGTGCCCTTCATATCGAGGGGATGACGACTGAAAATAAACATAAGGTTAGAAAACACGGCTTTTGTCTGTCGAGAAACAAAACAAACCTGTGCATCTGGATTATAAAAGGCAACTCTGGAAGACCTACGTGTTATCCAAACAGGAAGTGGGCTACGGCTCCGACTCCGGGATGAGGTTCACTGGTGTGTCACAACCTGTGAATACTTACAACTCTGGCACACACACACACACACACACACACACATACATACATAGACAAAGATGTACTGGTATAGTCAAAATGAAAAGCCCCAGTGCTTACCATCATTCACAGATGTTTGTTGGTGGACAAGATTTTGGTTTATTTGATCATTTCCTGAAAAGAATGCACTGTAATCCTAGCATTGGCGGTGTGGTCATAAATGACATGGAAAGACATCAAAATATATCCATCATGACCTACTCCATGGCCAATAGTCCTTTTTTGCTCAGCATAATATGATTTATGATATTATGAGCGATATATGTCATGGATGCACACTGAGCGCAAAGTTTTCATGAGAACAGTTCACTTTGGAGCGTTTGAAGAGCATTCGTGGTTATCCAGACATTGTATGCATGATTCATTGGATTTGCTTTTGTGGGCAGCGGACCATTCTCGAGAAAAAAAAATACCAATTAGAATAGATTGTTCTGGTGGCATTCTGACTCCGGCACATGTGGTTTTGAAGGGGCGTCCTCAGAAAGCTGAGCACCGCGAAGCCCTGACACGGTCCAGATCTCGGCTGATCCCTCTGGATTGAATAAGCGCATGTCTTAGGGGACGAGAAGATTGATGCCGCTCCCGTTGAACTCTGGGAAATCCCTGTCCTTGGCAGAGGTGTATTTGGGGTGGGGTGGGGGGCTTGTGTGTGGGTAATTGGGGAGGCAGGGGTGAGGAGGGGGTAAGGGGTTTGAAACCACTTCCCCTGCTTGTTAAACAAGGCCATTAAAAGGCATTATGAGCCGGCCTCTGTAAAGGCTTTTTTGCGTGTCATTGCTTGCATCTGTTGGAGTGTTTCTGCCTTCTCACATCTCCTGGTCGTGCCAGATGACTTCAGAGCCAAGGAGATTTTTTGTGAAGTTGATGGAAATATTCAGAGGGACAGAAGAAGACGGCCTGATTCCAACCTGAGGGACAATAGATGCGTTTTACCAGCATGTCCTTGATCTCAGAAATTATTTTCCCTACACCGCACCACATCTTTGGAGCTTTGCACATGTATTTTGCCGCATCATTTAGGGTATGGCATTCTTGTGAAAATATCTCCCTCAGAAAATCTGATATACTGTAGTTGTGTCCATGTTGACTTTGAGCTGGAGTTGAACTCGGAACCTTTTGGCTCTGGTCTCGGACCGGAATGGATTAGGCTTTCAACGTTGGGTTTGGTTTGAGTTAAAATTTACTCACACTTTGAGCAGTGGATGATGAAACATTTCCATAGAATAATTAAATCCAGAAGGACTTTGAGAGCTGGTGGGCTAATTTTAGTGGCAGTTAGCACAAAACTTTAGCATTTTTTTTCCCTTCACAGGACTTCAAAGCTCTGACTCCAAACCCACCACAAAGCCCATGATTGTGGAGCGAACCCCTTAGAGGACCCCCCACTCCACACCCCTCAGTTCTATTCCCATCACATGGCCTGATGCTGATGAACTCGAGGTTACCTCAAGGTGTGACCCAGTGATAAAGTCACATTGCGGTCACAGCTACAGCTGAGGTAGCATCATCAAAACCCAACGGGATCTGAGGGTGCACAGATTAGGTCTGTCATACTCGTAAGATTACTGCTCAACATTAGGTACGCTCCAGTGCTCTGAAGGATTTCCGCTGCGCCCGTTGCGGACGTTCCGTGGCCAGAGTTACACGAGGTGAACGTTGGTTTGGATCTGGGGAAATGGGCCCTCTTCCCAGAAACAACAACCTTATGGAAAGTGGAATATTCCGTGTAAATAGGAACAGTGCGGGGCGAACGGAGAGGGATGGATGGAGAGAGAGAGAGAGCGCGTGGACAGGAAAATCCAGAGGTCGTGTAAGACAGGAGCATATGAGCTGTTAAAAAGGATGGAATTACAGAGGATCTCTCCTCTTTCCATATCTCTCTCTCTCACTCACTCTTTCACATTACACACACACACACACACACTGTCTCTCTCTTTCTCTCCTTTTCACTCAATCTCTCTATCCATATCCCACTTTCAGGGGATGGTCCCTCCTCACTTACTGGGTCAGTTGGAAGTGGAAAATTAGCACAAATCCCCCAGGCTGGGATTTATCCCACATCTCTTCCAATTAGCTTCCGGGGGCTCGGAGAGATAATTGCGGTGCACATCAGTGAGCGACAGGAGGAGCCTCCATGTCCTCCTCTCCCTTACTCATTCCTGGCTTGGATGCCTCTCCTCTCCTCTTCTCTCCTCTCCTCTTCTCTCTGCTTCTTCTGCTTCGCTCTATTTTTAAAACAAAAGTGTCTTTTCTCTCTCTCTTAGTGAAGACTCTAGACTTCTTTTTTTCTCTTTTGGATTTGTATCTCTTGTCAGCCTGGTTGTAGGTCTGTTTCACAAGAGACAGAGGGAGAGAGAGAGAGAGAGAGAGAGAAACCTCGGGATCAGTGAGCATCTCTGCAGGCTAATCCAGCTCAGGCTCTGTCCCCAGAGTTGGGTTTCGCTAAGTACTTTCAGACGGCGGTGCTGCAGAAGTTGGTAGTTTTGGGAGTCGGCGGGAACTTTGCATGTGTTGTCATTTATAGCGCTATCATGGCTAATAACAGGAGAGGATTAGCGATGTTGGCTTTTGATCCCTTAATCCCTCGCTCTTCAAAATCCCAGAACTTTATCGCCTCGCTCTCTCTCTCTCTCTCTCCTTTTTTTCTTTCTTTCATTCTCTCTCTCTCTGCCGGACAAGCCGATCTGCGGGAAATAAAAAAAAAATAGGCAACGACCTCGAAATCTGGGGGCCTGTCCTGCTAAGCATCAGACAGGTGACGGCTCATAAATCTCCTAAGAAAAAATCGGGCCTTCGCCTTACGCTCTCCGACGGGAGACGAGCCTCATCAGAGCGGGATGAGGGTGTTGTCGACGGAGATGAAATGCCTGTGCGAAATACGTCCTGCTTCACACCAAGCCATATATCACTACCACAGGGTTTTAATTAGTGCATCCATAACCATGTTATTACTCTGAGATATCAAAGCGCAGGAGAGCTAAGTAAGGACGCTATATCCCCTGTGTCAAGAATGAGGGGGGCCAACAACAACAAATCTCGTCCCTTACATGGGCACTCCTGGCCAGGAAAAATTGCTCCGCGACGTCCTAAAAATGTTTGCTCTTCTATATCGTATTCAGCACTTCTGTGGCAAATGTGGGGCAGACCCGAGCTCCTCTCGTTTCCAAACATGGCCGGCGTGATTGGACATAAATTAGGAGCATGATGAATAAGTGCAGTGTGTGTGATAGATGGCCTTTTTTCGTGTAGGGAGCTCACGCTGTCAGCAGGACTAAATTGGCACGAGACCCCGTTTTGCTTGGCTTGGCAAGTTACCTTCATTAATCTGACACCGTCATCCTCCCATAGCGTCCTCAGGATTAATGCCCTACTCTCATTTACTGTCTCACATCAACTCATCCCTCTCTCCCTCTCTCCCTCTCTCTCTCTCTCTCTCTCTCTGTCCTCTCCCTGGTGTCCCTCCATCTCTAGCTCAAACTCGGGTTGGTTTATCTTGTGTTGGTTGGGCTGGGTGAGCGAGGGAAAGAGAGAGAGAGAAGGGAAAAGATATGACTCGTGATCACACACCGTAACTAATTAATGGGCTTGCTCTCCATTTATGTTAAGCAAGGATAGGGGGACGAGGAGGACAGGCTCTTAATTACACAGCAAACCAGCAACTGGAGAGAGCAGTGACTACAGGACAGGCAGAAAGATAAGAGGAAAAACATCCCTGCTTGTGACTCTCTCTCTCTCTCTCTCTCATACACACACACTTTCTCTTTCTCCCTGTCATTATCTCTGTCCCTCCATCTCCCTATCTTCCCTCTCGCCTCTCCCCGCTGTGATCCTGAAGGGACATTAAAATGTCAAGTCACATTGTTTTACTCGCCTGCTCCCTGCTGAGCCCCCTGTGTTGCTCCTGGGTTATGTTAAAGAGCTATTACATTAGAGATTACAGCCTCCGCTCGCCTCTCCAACTTTTAAAAGAGAGAGAGCGAGAGAGAGAGAGAGAGAGAGAGAGAGAGAAGAGCATTACTGTATACTGTGAAGAGCATTAGCCTGGTTCCACAGTGTTGAATGTGGCTCCGCTGCTTCGCCGGTTAATACCAGGGAGATTTGGCAGGAGTATATTTAGTTATTGGATATATTTAAATGGAAAAGCATGCCCTTTTGAAAGTGTGATAGGGGCATTTTAATGACTGTGCTCACCCACTCCAAATCTTGGCTATTGGTGTGCCTCAACACATATACTCATGTATTGTTTGGAATTTGGTGGCTCCCTTTTTTTTGGGTCTGTTTATCGAATGTAATTGTTGTATACTTGCAGCACGTGTGTGTGTGTGTGTGGCGTGTGTGTGTAACGTGTGTTCGGTGTTCCCTGAGTGACTGGCTGGCGGATCCCTCCGGGTTATTTGGAATTTCTCCAGGGCCAGAGGGAGGGGGTGGAGGGGGGGGAGAGAGAGCAGGAAGTGAGCCTGAGGTTAACTGGGGGAGCCCGCAAGAAAATTTAGCTGCCATAAAACAAAGCTGGCTTTCCAAATACCTCTCTGATGGATTTATAAACTTCAGACTGGGAGGAAAGAGAGCTCTGTTTATTTTAGATGCTTAGATGTGACCCTTTTTTAAGGCTGACCGCAATTTAGAGAAGAGGAAAAAAAATGAGAAGAATGGTCTGACTGCAGGAAGCCACAGGGTATCATGTCGAAAAAGACATAAACACAAAAGGGTTGAGAGAAATAAGAGAAAGAGAGAGAGAAGGAAAGAGAGAAGTGGGGTTCAAATGCTGCTCTTCCCAAAATATGGGGTCACAGAGACTGAATTAGAGAGAGAGAGAGATGGAGAGAGAGAGCGAGAGAGAGAGAGATCCTGGCTCTGTTAGAAAGTTTGGATCGCTGTGATGCTTATGCCAAATGTTGATTTTAAAGTCAGCCTTGGGGTCAAGTGTTTACGAGGGCAAGTAATTAAGCATGGCAAGAGTAGTGAACTCCTAGCCTTGACCACTGCCCTCACAGCAACCAAATATCACAACTCTCAAATGCACACTCTCTCCCACAAGCACTTCCCATGCACAAATACACACACACACACACACACCAGACACACACACACACACACACACTCACTCACTCACTCACACACACACACACACACACACACACACACACACACACACACACACACACACACACACACACACACACATACACACTGCCATAGAAAGAGAGGGGCATGTCATGTGTGTCAAGTGAATACAACATTTACATGCTTTAAGTTGGTCTTAATTGAGGGACACTATATCGCACTCTCCTCACCCCTAAAGGATAACTCTCCCAGGGCCAGGAACTTGTTTTAGGTCACACACTTCATCATGTGCCTTTTTAGCTTGTTTGAAGTGGTACAAAAACATTCCTCATCCATTTCTCTCCAAGCTGTTAAATGACATCTAACATAATAGAAGTGGATGTGATGAGTGCTTTACCCCCGAATTCACATAGTTTTTCTTTTATGTACAATGGTTCAGTGGGCACACATGAAAGCACCAGCATGGTCCTGATGAGGTGCGAGAGGTCTGAAGAAACAGGAACGTGGCCTGCATCTGCTCTCACGACAGGGTCCCACTCTGCATCGGTACGTGATTATTTCATGAACGGAATGAACGGATGTTTGCGGTCATTTTCAGCTTCTCCAGACCCTGAAACCCTTGCCCGACGCGAATGGGTATAATACGACGTTGTTCGTTCTAGTTTTTGCTTGGAAATCTATAGGGAGATTATCGTCCATTAGTATGTTATGGAAGTATGTTGTTTAGGTGAGTTCTAGAGCATATCTACAACAGGAGGCCTGTCCACAGACATCAGTGTTTGACATTCAATATGGATTCTGTTTGCAAACTGGAATGTGCTGCACCACAGGTGGTCAAAGAGTTTCGTTACACCGAAGCATTAAAGCAGTTTGTTATTTATGGGAAAAGAGATTCCTGAGTTTCAGCACTCATCAGGAACTTCACACAGCATCTGGACTCCTGCTCTGTCCCTCAACCACCACCCACTGACCCACAGCACAGCACCCAAGGAGAGGACTTGACTTGAGTGGACCGAGCTAGCCCTGGTCTGCCTTTGATCTGTGGCACATTAGGCAAGGCAAGGCAATTTTAATTGCATAGCGCATTTCATACACGTAGGCTACTCAATGTGCTTCACACCGTCAAAAACAAAGCAATGATAAATAAAAGCATGAGGGACAAATAATTATTTATGTACATGTATATAATCATACAATCCATAATTAAAAGCCATAAAACACAGACTGCAGTTGGTCAAATAAAATGTGTAATAAATAAATGAAATTACATTAGGACTGGGGTGCAGCTTAGGTCTTATAATAGAGAAGGCACTGACTTCTAGGCAGTGCTTGAGTGATGTTCCTACCTGTGGCTAATTGGTAACGCCTGTCCTGGCTTTAGGCTGATGATCATTTTGGGCAGGCTGAGCATCCAGGTCAGATCCCCTCCATTTTCCATGGCCACTGAGAAACTCACTGAACTGTGGCACTTAGATTATATTATCATTTTTGTTGGGATTTACACCAAAAACCTGAACTATCTTGGAAACCAAAGCTTGTGCTGATTGAGAGACTTAGAGAAAGCCAGCATTGGCAGTGACAGCCATAATTTGACATCATGTAGGGGTGTTTAAGATTAGCGGTTAGGCTTTTTGCTTTTTGTTTAAAGTAATGAGGCGAGGAGGGCTCAAGCTACACAAACCCACAGACAATGCCGCTTAACTGCCAAAACTGAGCCACCCCTGCATTTACAACATAATAACTTGCCATTATTTGTCCAGACAAATATCAATTCCTCCATGCTGTATATTATTAACAAGCACTGAGAGTGTGTGTGTATGTATTTTGAGCCACTCTCAGCTTCTAACTTTAGTCATTTATAATATTTGTAATATCTTTTTAAATTATTTACTACACTGCATTCAAAAAACATTAGTCTGATGTTCATATAATTTACAATGTATGGACATATTGGCCCTGAAACCTTAGCTTGGGGCAAAATGTCCACTGGCAATTCATCTATCAATCTATCTGTAAAGACTGTTTTGTATAAAGAAATGTTTCCGCAGATTTTGCAACAACAAACCAACAAACACGGGTATGCAGTGGCTATTCAAAACGACGAAAAAATGATATGCGCAATAAACTGACACTTGGAATAGCCCAGGCTACTTTGGAGTTGAGACTTTGAATAAACAAATCACAATTCCGACTGCAATGTCCCAAACTGAAACGAGCGAAAGGCTAATGGTGCCGAATTTAAGGACATTTCAGAATGCCACACAGCTACAGATGAGTGGCAGACAGAGCGAGATGTCACTTATGATGCCTACCAGAGACTGTTTTTAAGTCACATCATTGCAAATTTCATATGATGATACATCTTTCTACATAATGGTTTGTCTTCTATATCATTAAGTTATTTAATAGACTAAACAATAAACATATAGCCTTACCTCAAAATAGCTGTTAGGCTTATGTCATTTTGATCTGTATAAAATGTCACATGCAGCCATGCCTAAATTCTGCTCACTACACATTTATTATAGGTTATTACACGGCTCTTCACAAGGCAAGTAGCTCCATTGACTTGAATGGGCTTTCCCAAAGTTCTACGGTAAAATATTTTCATGTAATTACCGCTGTCAATGGCAACGGAGTTTGTGCTTCTACTTCAGGTATTTCATATCACTATACAAGAACTGGAACTTCATTCAAAAGTGAAAGCAGACGGTTGATCAGCTGTGTTCTAAAGAATGTTTGATTCAAGTTCAACGTGTGTTGTTGCGAACTATGTTTCTCAGCAAATTAATGCCACGATGAACGGTAACAAATACTGTAGGCTAGGCTATGTAGGCTAAAGTCATATCGTGGGAAGTTTATTATTTCGTTTTGGCAAGTAGCCGTGTAATAAGCGGGATAATGTATAGAACGCCGGTCATTATTGGGAAAATAAGTCCCTTTAGGGCGGAGCAAGACCCCTCTGCTGCGCGTTGGGGTCCGGTTCGCCCTGTCGGGACTTATTTTCCCAATAATGACCGGCGTTCTATACATTATCCCTTACCTAATGTATTATAATATAATATTCAATATTCATTATTGAATGTTTCACAGGAATGATGTTTTTCCCTATCATTCTATTTTTAAAGCAGGCCTACCTGCGGGCATGCAATTGGGCTATGGGTTTTCTACAGGAATAGCATGTTTGAACGGGCACTGAAGTAGTGCTAAAGGATTTTGTTTGTGTACTGGGTGAATGCGAGAGCTCAAATGTCGGAAGGGGTGTTCTGTTCGCGGTCGAACGGCTCCAGCCCAGCGCGCTCAACAATCTCTGTTTCGCCCACCTCACTTGTGACAGCGGATCATCTCCCGGCGCGGAGCTGCCAAGCCAAGTAGACCGCACCAAAGATGCCGGGATGTTCCCAACAGCTGGGAATGAGGCAGTTGTTCTCATCCCACACTCCGTTCACACCAAGCATGCTCACTCTCTCACACATATACACACAGACGGACAGACACACACACAGAAGAACACACACACACACACACACACACACACACAAACACACACACACACACACACACACACACACACACACAGAAACACACACACACACAGATACATATACAGACTCACAAGCACACAACCTGCTGCCGTTTGAACATGCCCATCAAACACCAATCTAGCCCTCTTACAGCATGTCTTCATTCAGTCCCTGTTCTCCCTTCTCTCTCTCTCTCTCTCCCTCTCTCTCTCTCTTTTTCTCTCTCTGTATCTCCTCTGTGTCTCTGAGGGAGTATGAGGCCGCGTGTCTTGTGAAGAGAGCGGCTTTAATGCCTTATTTATTCTGGAGATGTGAAGTTTCTCCTGGGAGGGCCCAGGGCTTCAGACAGGAGCCTCTTGCCTTCCTGTGTGGATTTCTCATACTGTACATGTCACTGACAACCATACACACACACACACACACACACACACACACACACACAGCACCACCACCTCTCCAGCAGAGGATCCTTTCTCTTGTTGGGTCGAGTGGGTCAGCACCTGTCCCTTGGGAGGCCCGCTGTATGGATTCCCTGGTACTCTGTGGCTCTCTCTGCTGGGTACAGTAGAGCGCTGCTTAAACGTAATGATATTTTGATGCGATCCATACGGACGACCCTGACATCCACTGTGAACTTCTACCAAGATGTTCTCTCTCTCTCTCTCTCACACAACGAAGGTCTTAAGATGGCTCTGTGCCACTCATTACTTCCTGCAGAGAGAGAGAAAGAGAGAGAGAGAGAGAGGAGAGAAAATCAACAGTGAGAAGTTTATTTTGGTGCAGCAGCTATCGCTGGTAAGGATAATTACACACTAATCAATCACGGGGTGACGAATGCATACTACACACAGGGTGTGGCTCCTGCCCTTACTCCCTTTCTCTCTCCCTCACCCTCTCTCTCTCTCTCTCTCTCTCTCTCTCTCTCTCTCTCTCTCTCTCTCTGCCCTGTGCCCTGTGCATCTGCTCGAGGGCTTGTCCTGCCTCTGGCCACTTGTTTAGATTCACACACCGCACAGCTGCTTTTTATACAAACGGAGCGCAGCGTGTCTGGTTCCCACCACTAGGCCAGCCTAGCTCGGGTGACCCCTTGCAGGAGTGGACGTGAGGTGATGGGCACACAGCTCAGTCCTCAGCCAACTGGACACACTACTGTAGGAATGATAAATATATGAGAAATTAGTAAATGTGTACACAGCAGGTATGCTTCCTTAGGCAAGGCAAGTCCATGGTGGTACACAAGCAAAGCTATATTAGAGACATCATTTAAGGTAATTATACGTATAAGTATAAGTATATATACTCTTTTGATCCCGTGAGGGAAATGTCTAGAAACACACTAGAGGGTGACGCGGGAATGAATTTTCACTCCCGTCCCATCCCGAGCCCACAAATACTCCCGTCATATCCCGATCACGTGACTGCCCCCCCAAAAAAATCCTGTCCTGCAAAATCCCGAGAGAAAGGCTCCTGAATCCCCTCCCCACTCCTATTTCGTTCCCTGTGTTGTCTAAAGCATTGGTTCCCAAAGGGTTGGTCGTAGGAGATTTTATTTGGGTCGCTAGCATAGTGACAATTTATGTAGTGTAATAGGCCTAGCTAATAGCCTACCTTATATAGCTTAGGAACTCCTTCTGTGCACATTTAGAACACCGCCAGAACGTGTATCACTCGCAAAATGAAACAATATTTCTGTCGGGCGCCTACCATGGACCTCACCGTTGCAAAATGCAAGGGACATGAATCAGTTTATATTTGCCCGAACAATAAAGGACATCAGCTCTTCAACATGGCCCATTAAAATCTAGAAAGTATCATTTTAAATCGTAAAAAAACCCTGCTGTCAACAATAAGCTAAAGCAGACATCCATAGACCCGGACATGAGGTTTATTGGCGTCATAGGCTACAGATAGTTTAAATTGTAGATAGCCTAAGCCTCTTTAAAGTTAATAGCAGTCTCCTCACATTCCATTTTATTTCGGATTTAAAAGGCACACTATGCAGGTTTTTTAGCTTACTATGCTAGTTTTTTAGCTACATTTAGCTTAATTTAACAGCTTCAGAGTCATTGGAATGGTTATATGACTTTTTTCGTGGTGAATGGTGGCCGTCTCGCTTCCCCCTAGCGCCTGTGAGTGGAAAAACCACCCTTGCAACTGTGGGCCGGCGGGCCGACGGCCTCAGTGTCAGGAAGTATAACGAGTGTAACGAATTGCTTTACTGCATTCAAATACGGCTGCCCATTTGTGGGCCACGGCTGAAGTGCCCCTGAGCAAGGCACCTAACCCCTCACTGCTCCCCGAGCGCTGCCGTTGAAGCAGGCAGCTCACTGCGCCGGGATTAGTGTGCTTCACCTCACTGTGTGTTCACTGTGTGCTGTTTGTGTTTCACTAATTCACCGATTGGGTTAAATGCAGAGCCAAATTTCCCTCACGGGATCAAAAAAGTATATTAAAAAAAAATACACATACACGCCGGTACCGGCTAGAAAAATGTAGCGTTGGAGTTTCTCAGACATTCGTCATGACAGAGCCAGCGAAAAAGAAGCAAAAACTGAGAAAACAGTAAGGAAATTGTCAATACTGCATAGTTTACCTTTAAACCTTTAAAACGCACAAAAGTACATTAGAAAGGCTATAATTTAAATGGACATGTAAACGCTATTTCCTCTTTCCAATCTTGCGAACTTCACTACAGTAAAGCTGCATTGCCATTTATTAGCTATAGTAACAACCACCACATAGGCTAGTCAAGGTGATGAGGGTTATTAAAGGAACCGTATGTAAGAAATGTATTTCAATTAATCATAAAATGGCCCTGATAAGTCACTAGACATTAAGAAATCATGTTCATTTCAAATACTTATATCACTGACAACAGTAGTCCGGCCAGGATATTGTCATTTAAAAAGTGAAGTTGCAGCCCTCAACTGATGTTGATGTTGTGTTTTGTCATGTCATGTTGTGTTTTGGCCTGATGTGCCACCCTCCACCTATCTACTAATCACAAAGTCAGTAGTGTTTCGGCATCCGGGTTGCAACCTCGAGTCAGGGGGGAGGGGGAGGGGATACACCGCTCTACAGTAATTTGAAAGTGATTGCAGTACCGGTTTTGGCCACAATCTTACATATGGTTCCTTTAAGATCGACTTTGAACACAGTGAGCCATACAACTTACACTGTATCATAGTGTTAATGTGTTGAGTAAAGCTACACATGTTTAGATTGATTTTGTTACCATGTGTGTTTATTCCTGCCGTTACAAAAACTAGACTCTCAGATAAAATTAGCGATTAGCTCACGTTGATATGGCAATAGAAAACACCTTCAGTTTTCGGTGTAGTCGCTAACGCTGATTGATTGGCTTGTGAACAGGGCAGCTGCTTTGTATTGCTCTGATAGCCTACTCTGCGGCTAGCAGTAGCCAATCAACAAACGTGCTGTAAGTGGTTCTCTTTTCTAGAAATGCTTTGCAATCTTTGGGTGCACTCACCGCATGTTTCAATTTAATCTCCGGCTCCGTTCCCCTCTCGCCCACTCCTGTTGATTTCTGCCCGTCCCGTCCCTATCACGTTACCAACAGTGAAATTAACTCCCGTACCGCAGGACTCCCGCGGGAATACCATGACCCGCCGGAGTCCCGAAAAATTGTCACCCTCTAGTACACACTAATCCCGGCGCAGTGAGCTGCCTGCAACAACAGCGGCGCTCGGGGAGCAGTGAGGGGTTAGGTGCCTTGCTTAAGGGCACTTCAGCCGTGCCTACTGGTCGGGGTTTGAACCGGCAACCCTCCAGTTACAAGTCCGAAGCGCTAACCAGTAGGCCACGGCTGCCCCAACGTGATGGGCATTTATTAGCTGCATAAGTGAGAAATTGTTTTTACTTGAAATACTCTTTCTTCCATATCCTTACTCTTACCCTTACTCCAGAGGCCCTAGTTGGGAAGCTTTCCAGATCAGACATGACTCTGGCGAGCCCCCTGCCAGTAAAATGTAGTGCCCTCAAGGACAAATATGTTCTCTCCACAGGTGTCTGCAAACTCAGGACATTTAATGGATCTTTCTCCTGAGCCAGCCAGGTCAGGATCTTCAGCATGGCCATAATTCATGTGCGGCCATTGGAGATGCCGTCTCAATGCCTCAAATTCCACAAAATGTAGACATTGGAGACAAACGGATTGCTTGGTGGAAGACGCAATATCCATTACGCTTACCTGGAGTTGAGGCTTATTCTGCATTGGGACAAATTCTGTGATCTTTGTAGAATGTCTCAATCCAGCCCAGTGGGAAATATGAGGGAAAATATCTCAGAGCATCAGAAGCAGAGGAAGAGGAGGAGGATGAGGGGGCTGTAGAGGCTCACTCCACCAACATGACCATTGATCTTCACCGCATCCCATAAATCTCTGGGGCTTTCATATGTTCTTTCTTTCATTTTTTCCCCTTTTTCTTTCTCCCCTCCCACCTTCTTTTTTTCCAGACGTAAAAGAAAATGTAAGGCAGAGATCCGCCTTTTCTGTTCTGTTCCTTTATTTCCTCACTTTCCACTTTTTTATATACATGTGAGGGGACTCTGCGGTCCTTCCTTGGCTCTGTCCACGTTTCAAAATCAAAGCCAAATGGCAGCTCCGCATTAGGGCCTGGCATAGTCTGCCTTCAATTCCCCCACAATCAAAGTGTCTCATTCAAACGGTCCACTACGCTGGCCTCCGATGCTATTTGTCACAACAAAATGAACAAAGTAAAGAAAAAAAAAAGAACAAAAATGATTCACAGATATCAAATGTTTCAGCTTCTGCTTGAAAGCCAGTTATTACATGGAATGGAGGGTCCTTTTCAATATCAGGAGGAGATAACTGCCCCGGATTGCCGTCATACAAAACCAAATCTGTTCCTCTGCGCCACCAGTGGCACGCGGGGCCACTTGTCAGGATGTGAAAGGGCCAGAGTGTGCTAGATGGCTAGCTGCCTGGCAGCTCCGCCGAAGCACTCAGTGGCTGAAGCGCGTGGCTGATAGGATTTAAAGCAAAGCTCCCTGGAAAGACTCTAAACGCTTCCCATGTGATGACTGCATGCGTCTCCACACAATTGCATGTGCATCCATGCGTGCGAGGATCCCCGGGAACATTAATAGGCATAAAATGCAAGCACTTAAGACACGAGATGCTTACTCGCAAGGGAGGCGAAGATTTGTCAGTCACTGGTGGCTACAGGCGCTAGATGTCTTCTTCTTCTTCTTCTTCTTCGTCATCGTTGAAGTCAAGGTGGAAGACTATTTTTGTCATCACTCAGCTCCTGAGGAATTCCCCATGCCCTGGAGTTTTGGGTGTACAGGCGGGGCAGAAGCCATCCTTGGCATTCCTGTGGTGGGTCTATAATCATTGGTTTACGTGCAGCATGTGATAAAAAGCAAGGAGCCCAGAATGTAAAGACATGTTTGGCCAGGACATCTCTGCGATTTTAAAGAAGCACAACCCCCCCCCCCCCTATTTCTTCCTGCCTACACGGCAAAAATGCAAGTGTGTGCTCTCTTTCTCTCTCTCTCTCTCCCCTCTCTCTCTCTCTCTCTCTCTCTCTCTCTCTCTCACTAACCTGTAGTAAGAAATGTTGGCCTTAAAGGTGTCTCACCATATAAGTGTGTGCTATATTCAACCATTTACCCTTTTGGTATGGTCTGTGCAAATGGTAAAGAAAGAGACGCTGCTGTAAGCAGAAAGTGAAGGAGAGATTTATGAGGTAACAACTGTGGAATTTCATGTTCAAGGTATTTGCGCAGCCATGCTGCGTGTGTGTTCCATGCTGAGTGTATGTGTGTTGTGTGTGTGTGCCATACTGTATGTGTGTCCTCCAAGGAGGCTGGGTAGGCCTAGTTCAACGAGCTTGCGCCCCTAAGACCTTATTTACTGTCTTGGGGTCAATCTTGACTGGATTCCATGGGCGTTGGTTGTTATGGGATACAGCCTTAAAGATATGGTTGACTCTGGGGTAACTATGCCATAAACACGTTTGCGTACCATTAATGGAGATGTCATGTCTTGTCTGAACTGTCAGTAGGGTATAAAAAGTGTTTCCTTGTTTGTAACATCAGACTGCGTCTGTTAGCAACACGACGTAAGTCTCCGGATTCGTGAATAAAGCTCTCTGAGATTTCTGACTTCACTCCTGGCTGACTGAGACTTCATTTCTGAAACAATCCCTAGACAATTTCTGTTCCTACAAACCACAACACACTACACATAGTTATCGTGCTGGGGAAACCACGCAATGAGAACAGGTGGTAATTGGTAATACCAAAATTTGCTAATTCATAGACACGGTGCAGTGTACCCAAAAACAGCTGACTTTTTTGAAACGTTTTATTCAATATCTAGAGAACCATGATGGAGGTTGACTTTAAATGAGAGTTTGTTGTCAATGATTTTTAGAGGTTTCATGAAAACAGTGTCACTTTAAACAAATCAAACAAATGATTGTACTGATATGTATATAGTATATATACACACACTGTGACTGTACATATATACTGCATATGTACACACACAAACACACACGCGCACACACACACACAAACAAATACACACACATACACACACACACACACAAACAAATACACACACACAAACACACACAGAGACACACACACACACAGATGGCTACGCACAGCCACACAGTGTCTAATTGGCGCACACACACTCAGTATTGGCGCACACACACACACAGAGACAGCCACACAGTATCTGACTTGCACACAAGCATTGACACACACACACACACACACACACACACACACACACGCGCGTAGAGGGAGCATTTACAGTGCATGCTCCTGCTCTTGTGCTGACACGACACGGTGGTGCTTCGGGACTTATCGAGAGAAGATTGCTATAATGAGAAGTCTGTCTCGGAGGAGCTGTTTATTTTCAGAAGCACAAAATAGCCAAAGAAAATTAAACCTCCCCACTAAAGTCTTCCAGTCTCTCCAAAGGACCATCTGTTTCACTGCCGCTCACTCTATCTGTGTCTTGGTCAACGTCAGCATCACTCTTTCTGCATTGTGTTAGTGTGCTTTTGTGTGTGTGTGTGTGTGTGTGTGTGTGTGTGTGTGTGTGTGAGAGAGAGAGAGAAAGTAAAAGAGAGAGAGAGTCTTGTACCTGCGGTTACCCCAGTTGTTTGTCTTTAGTGGTGGCTTTCTACTGAAGAAGATTCCCCCAAACAATTCACCATTCTTTGTTTCCCTGAACACAACAGAATTTGTCCTATGTAATTACTACAGCAGGTTTGACAATGAAACCTATCTTTCCATCACCGCTGGCTCCGTTTTACAGGCAAACCACTAAGACGAAAGAAACCAGTCATAATGAACCCACTCCTGGATTGGGCTTCTCAAAGCAAACAGCTCTTTTTAGTCTTTTCTTTGGCACCACTGCACGAAGTCAAGCTATGAAATTAATATCATTTCTTTCACAGTTCTGCTTCATTTTGCGTGTGATTATTTCCACCGTTTCAAGTCGTGGGATCAACTTGTCTGCATGCGTGAGTGTGAGTGAAAGTGTGTGTGTCTGAAAAAAGAGAGAGAGAGAGAGCATGTGTGTATGTGTGTGTGTGTGTAGTGTGTGGTGGTGGGGGGTGACGCCAGAGTAGCCCTGTATCCCAGAGACGGGAGGCCAAAACACTTCGGTTTGGGTTTAGCGGCATCGTTAAAGTGCTCTGAAGTCATTACGAGGCCCTCAGTGAGGAGTGGGATGGCCCTGTCACCGCCACTGCCAGCAGTCACTCCTCATGAAGGTGATCCCGGGGGGACATCGCCTACCGCCCGCAGACTGCCTCTTCTGGGCCACGGCCGTGAGGGGTGGGCGCAGCATTAAGTGGAACCCCCAAACTCTCCGATACAGTTCTGCACACATACACACACACACACACACGCAAGCACGCACGCATACATATACACACACATGGGAGCGCCTGGTCAGATGCAATCACGTACATGGACACACACTCACAAACAGTCTCTGTTTCATGTACTCACGCACATACAAAGAGACAAAACATACACGCATGCTATCACCAGCACAGCCATGTGCACTGGACCTATGTGTTTCTGACAGGCTCCCCTGCGGTAATAGAGGAAACTGACAGAGCTGAGATCCTGCACACATGCTGGCGCATACAGAAAGACTCCTGGGCCCACTACTGGACCTCAAGGCAGACCACACACAGCATACCCATGGAGACAGAGACAGACAGACACACACATTTACACTCACTCGCACACGCACACGCACACGCACACGCACACGCACACGCACACGCACACACACACACACACAATATATATATATATATATATATATATATATATATATATATATATATATATATACAGTAGACACTTACAACAATTACATAAAGACACATGTGTATTAGTGCATATAGAGGAATAAAGGAACTTTGTGGCCTAATGTGCCTCATTTAAAAATACAAACCACATAATTGCAAATGTAATACTTACATTACACACACACACACACACACACACACACACACACACACACACACACACACACACACACACACCACACACAAAAGACACATCACATCCTATTCAGTAGTACCACATGACGGGATAATTTAGAGCTACATTAACTGCACTGGGTTCAGCTTTCAGTTTGAATAAGTGTACAGTGGATGCAAATGGGTCCTCAAGCACGTTTTCCCCACATTTGTCTTCATAGAAATAATAACCTCCTTATAGTCTCCCATAGCATTAGAATAAACACACTGTGTTGTGAAGAACTGAAATCTCCTCCTGGTCAAAGGCCAAAATTACATGACACGCATATTCATCTCCCATCAGATTTTCCATTTCGTTTTTGCTTCCGACTCAACGGAAGCTACGAGATTGCCTGTCTTCACGAGAGAAAGAGAGAGAGAGAGAGAGAGAGACAAGGTCCAGACAGCATCGGTGAGTGCTGGAGCAAACGTGAGCTGAAGTCAGGGAGGGAGAGCTCCCTTATCTGATTTCCACTTGCCGAACCCTCCCACCGTGAAAAACCCTGGGTGGAAAATGAGCATTTCTAATGTTTAACCTCGACTCCTACAACTGTCAGGAGGAATTTAAGCTCAGGGCCTTAGAAAAGCCTACCTCTCCCAAACGTTTCCAGCATATCATCTGCATTACGTGCCAGGAGACACCTCAGGCGTTTTGAACATTTGTTCCTGTTAAAGTGTAAACCTTCCCCTATGTGGGTGTTTTACCCATTCGAGTGTGAAGCTGAATGTCAGAAGTGGACTAACATGGCTCCACAATATCTCTACTGTATATTCCCAAGGCCTCTGCATCAGTTTATACTCAAGTGCGGTCAATATACTTTACATAATACAGGAGTGTAAATTCTATGGAAAGTCCTGATACAAATTCTCTCCAAATGTATGTGGCTTCACATGAACATAAAGTGATCTATCTATACTGTTTGTGTGATGTGTGGTGAAGCCAAGGAGGGTCAGCCCAAGGCTGTGTCTTTTGGACACAAGCCCCTGACTTGCTTCGTGTTGGCTGGTAAGCCTGTGCAATTGGATCTGATGCTGTCCCGTGGTGTTAGCACAATAGCATCTGCCAGATGGGTTTCATTTGGGCAGGGAAGGGACTGCTTGAACTGCCAGCCCAGCACTTCCTGGCGGCTTTTACAGGCAAGGACAGTGTTACACTCCATCCCCGAGACTGAAGGAAAGAGAGAGGGAAAGAGAAAGAGAGAGATGGAGATGGGGAGAGAGAGAGATTGAGAGGGAGAGATTGAGACGGAGAGAGAGGGGGCTCTCTAGTTTGTAACCTGAACTCAGCAGCAATTTCTACAAGGTTGCACCAAAGTCAGTTTGAAGCCATTTCATCTGAGCGTTCTCAGGTAAGACGGCACGAAGTCTTGCTTCTCCCAGGGGGCAACTCTGATTCCCTCACACTCTCAGAAGCCCTGCTAACTGCCCCTCTGTATTACCTGCTCTGCAAACCATCAAGCCAGAGGGGGGGGGGCTAACCATTGCAGAAACACTTACATAATTGCGTTGATGAAAGAGGAAAGAAAAAGAAAGGAAAAAATGAAAATAAAGAGAGAAACAACTCCGTTTGCTCTCAGTGAGGGGATAAGAAAGGTGCGGTGTAACTGCATTGCACAACGAATCTGTCAGAGCTGACAGACTCAACAACTCACAGATCAGACAACCAGACCATTTCACCCCTGCGAACTCCTCTCTCAGATCGTCCCAGATGCACTCTGCCCGGACAGTAACCTCTGCCTATGACAGATCTGTCAGTCCCATATCTTATGATGCCTTCCCATGAACGGGGCCTGACCCCAGATTTGTGAAATGTCCATTGCGGCCTGAACTCTCTTTCTCTCTCTCTCTCCCTCCCTCCCTCCCTCCCTCTGCCCTTCTCTCCCTCTTGAAATAAGATCTTCCTCTAGGTCAGCTACAGAGGCTGAGGATGATGAATACACTCCTATCTACTGATGTTCTCATGGGCCTAACACTGTGCAGCCAGCCCACAACCCCCCCCCCCCCCCCCCCCCACACACACACACACCACCTCCAACAACCCCCCCCCAAAATAAAATGGTGGGAGCTGAAAGAGGACAAAGCAGAGCACTGAAAGGGGGGTGTCACACACACAGCCCCGCTGGGGGATCCAGGCGATAGTGGTGAGGAAGGGGAGGTGGAGTGGGGGCACAGGGGGTACAGCGGGGTACCACGGGGTGCTTTTCTCAGTCAGTCGGGGCTGGTTTT
>NC_055968.1:20094550-20109550 GCF_018492685.1 Alosa sapidissima | reverse complement strand
AGTTTATCCACCTCTCAAAAGAGTTTATTCACCAATTGCAACTTTTACCATACAAAAATCACATTGTATTATCCACATTCACAATATGTACACTCATCAACACTCTAGGAACCATTTAATACCACTGGTATTGTTATAAACATGAGACAATAACCTCCACCATCATCAAACATATTCTGAATGCCTTTTAAAAAAATCCGATACCACAATGACGCAGTCCACCTCACCGAGATCACAGAATTCCTAGTTTACCCACCTCTTATTTTACCACTACATTCCTGGTCTGAAGGAATACTAAAGTAGCTCTGAGTGAATAGGTGCGTATCAAGGTATCCAGATGTGGTTGTGTACTGACAACGGATGCTTGGATCCAAATGGGAGATTATTTTTGTAACATCACATTTTCCAGACATTATGAAGCCGCATGGTTTTGTGCGATGTCATGGATTCATTCAGACTACATGCAAACACATAGCAAGAAATGTCTGTTTGTATGTTTGTCTGTCCGTTCTTCCTGTATCTCCTGAAGCATTCGTCTGACCCACTTCACACCTGGCAGGTGTACTGCTAAGGATGCAAGTGATGCTGTTTGGATGTGAAATGCAAAAGATATAGTTAACAACATTTCTGAACTGAAAAACCGCCTCTGAATGTGATATGCCTGCAATAATGACAACATTTAGGTTAGCAAATCGAGACCTCAACAATACGCAACTCCGAACTCTTTGAGCATAACCCACTACTTGAAACTGGTTGTAAAGTTGGTTGCTGTGTGAATTGTCATTCATTTATGCAGAGCAGGGACACCTGCAGGAATAAATTATATGGTACATACAACGATACATGCACGTTTTAGTCAGGGGAGCCTTATACCCAGCCTTGAACCCAAGTCCACGGCTTGAACTCACAACCTGACCACCAGGCTCCAGGGATCATGGTCATTGGTGTGACAGTCAGAGAGCTTACTGTACCATAATAATAACACTCCACCACACTGCGTCCCCATCTTCGGAGCTTCACACATTGAAGCATCACTCACACATGATCTGTAATCTTATTTGCTTTTCACCACTGGCACGCTTACGCACATGCACAGTGAGCACAGTTGGACCGCAGGTTGAAAAGTGTCCTTGCATTACTGAATACAGTCCTGCAGGGAATACATTCTGAATGAGTGTCGTACATCTCAATGCCAGATGTGGCTGGTGCATCTCAATCCGAAACCTCGGACAGTCAACATTCTTTTTCTATGAGTCATCCTCTTAATTCCTCCCCAAGGAGACCATTAAACGCTTACTGTTGACTGTTAGTCTGAGACACCATTGGCAGACATTGTAAACATTGCTCCTAGGCACATCCACTAGACTAGCCACTGTGGAGGCCTCTTCTCTCTGGCCAGTCTAATTAGTGCTCTAAATTGTGAACAAGTCCCAAAGGAGGCCAGCGTTCCTCCGGAGCGTCACACGTCTCTGGTTTATTCCCTCCCCGGAGAAGAGCCAAATTTGTAATTAGCACTCTAGAACAAGATGACCGTTCCCACGCATACAAGTCTGTGGGTTTCGCACGCTGACACACAAACATCCAGACGCACACACGCACACAATCACACACATACACACACACACCATGCACATCCATGCATGTACACACACACACTCATACGGCATGCACACGCACACGCACGCACACACACACACACACACACACACACACACACACGCACACACACGCATACACACACACACACACACACGCACACACACGCATACACACACAGCTTCACTGTGGTCAGAGGGCCTTTGTTTATTAGGGCTCCTTTAGTTCTCATGTTTTCACCTTCGCTGCCCTTTCCCCTCACTGGGCAGTTTGACCTCTGACCCCTACAACCACTGTGCTGGGACCGCCAAAGGGTGATAACAGGAAGCACATGTATCCCAGAATCCTTTGCTCCGTGGCCTAGTGGGCCACCTGAGGTCAAATGGCAAAAGGCTCCGATTCCGGGTGGTACATTTGTATGGCAGCTGTACTGGACTCTGGGGAGTCTGGTAAAAGATGTGGCACAAGGCTGTATGTCTGTTAAGGGTTAAGGCAAAGCTTGGAGTACCAGACTGAAGAGCCACGAGCTGTTTCCTATAAGAGATGATGGTATGTCCACCTCCTGTTAATGTACAAGAATAACGAGTAACTGGAGCTGGAAGAGTCTTCACTAGAGAACTATTTACTGTGGTTAGATGCCCTTTTAGTGGGGCACTCTGGGCTATTAATCTCAGAACGGTACTCAGTGATGACCTCAGGTTCATAAAGTGAGGCGTGATGCTGTACAGTGTTGGAAAGACAGGCACACTCAAGTTCTTGACCTCTGTTTGGCATCAGAGCATACTCTCTCTCTCTCTTTCTTTCCTTTATTCTCTCTCCCTCTCTTCCTCGCACGCTACACCACTCCATCACTCTTGTTATGACCCCCAGGAGCGTGCCAAGGCTTCAAAAATATGCCCCCTTCCTTCTCCTTTCTCCTTTGGCCTCGCCACTCTGCCCTCTCTTCTCTCTCTCTCTCTCTCTCTCTCCTCCTCTCTCTCTCCCTCCATCGCTGGCATCTGTCTTGTTGCTATACATCAGAGGTGAGTGCTGGCCGTTAAGGAGGATTACACCGAGGGGACCATGTGCATCCATTTTCACCATTAAAGCCCTTTCAGGTGCTGCTGCACTACCCCCCCCCCCCCCCCCCCTCTCACCATGGGCGCCCAGTGAATAATGGAGACCTTCTGACACTCTCTGGCCCCTTCTCTTATCTATGGACAGGAGATGCACATAAACACACACACACACACCAACAGGCACACTCTCACACGCAAAGATATACATGCAGAAATCCGCACACACACACACACACACACACACACACACACACACACACACACACACACACACACACACACACACACACACACAGAGACTGACCCCTTTCCCAGTGTCTCCAGTAAAGTGTGTGAGGATTTTACAAGCCGTGGCCTTGAGGAGGGGTACTGACAGTGAGGAATGTGTAAGGCTGATGGATCAGGCTCTCCTGCTCAGCATCCTCCTCTCCACCTCCACCTCTCTCTCTCACTCTCTATATTAAACACACACACACACACACACACACACAGAGAGAGAAAGAGAGAGAGAGAGAGAGAGAGAGAGAGAGGAGTAAGACAGACAGATAGACTGACACAGAGAGAGACGGTTTTAAATAGAAAGACCAGAAATACTGATGATAAGGGAGCTAAAGTTAGCTCCTAGGATGATACAGTGGATGGAGTTCACTTCAGCTCTGTCAGACGTGCCTGCTGGATTCTCCAGCCAGCCTGCAGGATCGCTCCCTGTGGCTGCTCTGTTTATAAATGCGCTTGACATACCGAATGAGCTGCTTCATCCCTTTATGTTGGAACAAGAGCCAGAGACAGACGGAGACCTGACCTTGAACCGTACCAGGAGCTGGCCTAAGGAGAGAGAAGAGAAGAGAGGAGGAGAGAAGGAGAGGGAGGAGAAGAGAGGAGGAGAGAAGGAGAGGGAGGAGAAGAGAGGAGGAGAGAAGGAGAGGAAAAGAGAAAAGTAGAGGAGAGAAAAGAGAAGGCCAGAGAAGAGAGGAGGAGAAAAGGAAAGGGAAGAGAAGAGAGGAGGAGAAAGAGAAAACAGAAGGAGAGAAGAGAAGTGAAGTGAAGAGAAATGAGTCGGGTGAGACTGCACTGATGCTGGAGGTGCAGCACCAGCAGTGGCGGCAGGAGGATGGGGAGAAGGGGAAGGAAGAGGAGGAGGAGGAAGATGAGGAGGAGGATGAAGCTCGTGGGAGTTCTTCCTCCACCTGGAGAAGTAGCAACACACATACACACGCCTGGATGGGTTTCACACCTGGGAGAGTGGCAGTGGGCCTGACAGCAGGATTTATGGCCAGGGGGGACCAGTAAAGCAGTCACTTATCAATGACCAGTGACCTCTCCTTTATGGATAAACTGACAGAAAGTGTCTGCGTGTCAGTGTGTGTGTGTGTGTGTGTGTGTCTGCTTCTGCGGTGTGCATGTGTGTTTGAGAGAGAGAGAGAGAGAGAGAGAGAGAGAGTAATGAGAAAGATTTCAGTCTGACGTAAGGTGTTTTCCTCTATAATGGTAAGCAGATAGAGAAGTGAATTGCCAAGGCCATAACACACATCCCAATGCTTTCATGAACATCCTCAAGGACAGTAAGCATATGCTAAATCATTTCAGCTATCATCATCACCAACAGGTCAAAGTAATTCTGTGGGAACATGAAGAGAAGAGGACTTACCAAAGGAAATGCACAACAGCAGCTAAAGCAAAAAGATTATGGCAGAGGGAAAAAACATTTGTGAAACTAATTACATCTGTTTCTCCAAATGTGTTTGTGATGTGAACTCTGAAGCAAAAAACAGACACAGCTAATTAGCCTTTGGTGGATATGCCGCTGGGAAGAGCACTTCAGCTTTTAATTACAGTCATCAAAACGTAATCCCCTCCTTCACTTTATGTCATAGTTTCTTTCTGTCAGTTTACTTTTGCTTGTACATACTGTATAAATTTTGTGTCATCTTTTGCAGATGTTTGCTCAGTCCAAAGTCTCCTAAAAGTCCCCTATTAATGCCGCTAAGATTGCAGAGCCTAAACATTGAATGTGCATCACTTCAGTGCAGAACAGATCTCACAATTTTTTCATTTTACACTTGTGCACTAGCTATGTTCATTCCAGCAGAAAAATGTAGCCATATCAAGTAAACTACAATTCCCAGATTATAGAAGGTGTCTTTCCTAATCTGAGCACAATCTTGTCTATTAGCTGTTATCTTCGTAGCTTTTCACTGCCTCTCTTTCTGGGTGGCTGTCCCGTGTGGCCATGAGAATTATCATTGCTGCAATATTCACTTCCACTGCTGAATATGACAATGTTTCTGGCAATGTGATGAGAAACAGCTCGCCCATGTTGTCATTACACCATTATTCAATAATTCTAAAACCACTTAACAAGCATAACCGTGCAGCAGAAACCTCGGAAGTCAAATTTCTAACACAGACAAGCTGTCCGGCCCCAGTCCGTCTCAATGTGTGAGGGCTTTCACGCCGAAAATAGAGAGTGAAGTAAAAAACAAACGCCTCTGAGTTCATTACCGGGAGTGTGCATTGCTAATGCACAGTCGTACTGTGTGGCTTGATTGAAAACAGGAACACCTCACTTTGTTCCAGGCTCAAAATGGTTGGAGGCAACAAACGCGATCCGTCTTTGATTTGACCATAAAAAACGAGGTCCTCTTTTTGGTGATTTACCACGCTATGTGAGGTGGGTAATGCGAGCACAGGACGTGTAGAAGGCCAGCGCGCTCTCTCAATCTATCTCGTTCAATCGTTCGCTCTCCACCCGCGTGTGACACGGCCTTCTAAAAATAACAGTCCTTCATCAGACCCCCACCGTGGGCCATAATTCAGAAAAAGCATGTAACCAATTACAGGCCTCTCCCTTCATTTCAGATTTATAACTAATAAATCATTGCTAATATCGCAGTGCTGATGGCATGTTGGGAAATACGGTGCCCAAGACCCAGCGCACTGCCACCGGTTGCAATATTGCGATATTCCCTGAACGTCTTCGAACCCATAAGCTCTTCATACGGCGCGCTAATGGGGATGTGAAGAAAGATGCCTGACGGGGAGATTGGGAGAGTCGATTAGAAATCGGGACTGCCAAATATTCCCTGGGATTTTGCCATGTTAATTAGGATGCAGAAAAAGGCAGATGGCCGCGGTCCCAGAGACATGAATTCTTCTCCCCCCCAAAGTAACGACCTACTGTGCGCTGATTGGGATTGGGAGTCGGTCTGTACTTCCACAAAAACTGAGATATGCCGTGTATTTACCATCTGTGCATGGACATGTATTGATTTCTTAAACTGGCTCGTTGCATGCTTCGCCACCCAGGAGCTGATAATGGGAGTCTGGACCAGACTAGTTTCCATCAGGTCACTGGCGGGTCGCGTCTCCTCCTGACCTCCTCCTCGTCATTGGGTGTGGGCCGAGCACCAACTGGAAAACAGTGAGAGACCTCAGTGGCAATATAGCCCACACGCTGCGGGGCATAAAAAAAAAAAAAAAAAACCTTTTCCCCTCTCTGTGGCCTGCTGCTCCATTCGGCCCATGTGTGGGACGTGAAACATTCCAGAAGCGTTAAATTATTCCCTGACTGACGAAACACAATCTGGCCCTCTCGCGCAGCAAGCCCTCTCTGGGCCTCACTCAGGTTTCGTCTGTGCCACTACGGTTCAAAAGCACTCCGCTCTGCGAAAGGTCACCATGCTCCAGCGACCCCCCTCGCCCCACCCACCTCACTATCATTTCCTGCATTACAGGTAAACGTCCGTAATCGTTTGTGTCTCCAGGTTTTGGGTCGAACAGCAGAAAATCTTTGATGAATGTAGGAACCTGGGTGGGAGGGGGTGGGGGGTGGGGCTAGGAAGTGTCTGGGAAAGGTCAAGATCATTCATCACACAGACCCTCATGAAACTGCCCACAATCACACACAGCGAGCGCCTCGCACAGCATGGCGTCCTCTTGGACCCGTTATCGCCTCCACAGGCCACGCCTGGGAAAAGATGCAGGGTGTGCCTCCTTTCCACATCTCCACTGACGTGTTCCTTCCCAGACACGGCTTAAAGGCTTATGTGACATTAATTAAGGCCAAGAAATAAAGAGAAAGTCATGGAGATTTGTGGTTAATAGTGTGTGGAGAGTGCGTGTCTGTGTCTGTGTGTGTGTGTGTGTGTGTGTGTGTGTGTGTGTGTGTTTGTGTGTGTGTGTGTGTATTTATGTGTGTGTTTGTGTGAGTCTGACAGGAACAGAGAGGGAGAGGGAGAAAGAAAGAGAGAGAGAGACAGAATGAGAGAGAGATAAAGACACACATAGAGAGGCATTCGGAGCCCATGCTGCACAGTGCCTGTGAGTTCTCTGACCATGTATGGGGCTGCTGTTGTCATCCTCAATCCTCACTCCGCACTCCTAGCACTGGACTAGAGGCCCGCGTAATGAGACGTATGCGAGGTGACTGGATGACAGACGCTGACGGCGAGACCTGACGTAAACAAACACACTGAAGACAATGTCAGTCGGCACCCGAGCCCTAACGCTCACAGTTACAAGCAATGACTCCAACCAAGACCTCACTGCCCTTGAAGAGTTCAGAAATCTTAACTGACATCTAACAAACATTACTCATCTCAAGTTCACACGTATCTAATTAATAGTGGTGATGTATTGCCATATATCACATTAAATAACATTATTTCAGAGCCTGAAGATTGATATGAGATTCCAAAGATATTACAATAAAAACATGTAACTGTTTTCAAGACGACACATTTAACTTCTCAAATGAGTTTAAACAAATAAGCCAAAAATAGGCCATCAATGTTGAGAGACCACCAACCAATCTCACACCACCTCTAGGTATCAGGTTGCACACGCTGTGCGCAGTGCAAATCCATCATGGACGTGGGATCAGGTGGGCAATGTAGACCAGGGCTGTGAGGAGGAAGAATGGGGCTGTTTTATGGCAAATGGTTGACAGAGGCAGACTGCTGCTGGTGACGGCGTCTGGCCACTCCGTCCCCTGGAGACCGGCGCGGCGGGCCTGCTCTCGGCCCAGGTGTTTGTTTTTAATTGGCCGTTGGGGCTGAGAGACGTTGACATACCTGAACGGGTCCCTCTGGTGCGTGTCCACCATGACAGACAGACCGCACGGCGCGTCTCCGGTTTCCTATCGGCGCTCCGTCAAGGTGACGTTCGGTCGATTGGCACTGGCACCTAATGTCAGCAATTAGTGCCGTTTTTACACTGAATTCCACCTGAAGGGCCTGCCTGCTTTGCCACTCATTTGCCAGCTCCGCGTTCTATATTTACACATCGGGAAGAGGGATAGAGAGAGACTAAAAGAGAGAGGGAGTGAGAGAGGGAGAGAGAGAGGGGAAAGAATCTTCTTGGCTGAGCAACACAAGGAGGTTGTCAAACACAGCCACATGTACAAACAACAGGAAGCTTGATAATCAGCAGATAAGCCGCAAGATGGAAATCGCACCAGCTCAACAGAAATCTTTTGGTTAAATATGAGAGTAAGAGAGAGAGAGAAAGAGAGAGAGTCTGTTCTTCTCAAGCTGTTCATGAATCACTGTTTACAATACCAACATACCTCTCACTGCATACAGTAATCCCTTCTGAACTGGATCAGAATGCTATTTATATTTGCAAAATGGTTGTTTATGCTGATGTAACGTTTGCTGTATATGGGATTACCTGTATGTTTACATAAATGTTTGATTTGGGCAGGTGATTGAGGGGGGGCGATAGAGGTAAGTATGACATCACCCTATTCAATCTGCTTGCAATACCACATCCGCTCCACAACACATCATCTTGGAACTATGATTTGGAAAAGCAGTGGTCAAACCACAAAGAATGAATGAAGATTTATTGGATTACATCACTGTATAACGTATGAATGTTATCAAACACTGCAGAATAAAACTAGAACAGTATGATTTTGTGTGATCCACAAAAGGCGAGTCAGGACAATAAAAACATCCATCTGTTTTAATAGGATGCAGACCAGTTTGATTCTCAGAATAAACTACTTTACACACACACACACACACACACACACACACACACACACACACAAACAAACACACAAACAAACACACATACAAACTCTCTCTCTCACACACACACACACACACACACACACACACACACACACACACACACACACACACACACACACACACATCTTGGCTGCTGTGAACATGTACTGATGTAATAGATCATATGAAATAGGAGAAGTTTATAAAACAAATTCATTCACATATGCACACACCCTGTCTCAATCTCACACACAGACACACACACACAGACACACACACACACACACACACACACACACACACACACACACACACACACACACACACACACACACACACACACACACACACACTCACACAAACACACACAGTCACACACACAGGACACACTCCAGTGCGGCCCATCGGGGGTCAGGAGAGCACAAACACGTGTGATTCCCATCGCCCCTCCTCACAGTGGGTCCCTGCTTTTACTGCCCCTCTTTCACTCAACAATCTCCAGCTGCTCCTCACTCCTTTTTTTTCTCCTCTCCTCCTTTTTTTTATAAAAATGAAATCACCCATTTTATATATTTATAGATCTCACAAGCTCTTTTCCACACTCCAGCGACACTTGTAAATGCAATCTCTCTCTGTGGACACTTTTATAGAGTAGCCCAGCGATTTGCACGAAGCGCCAAAATGCATTTGGGTTTCTGTCTCCACGGCAGCATGTGGCGAAGCGACGGTCGGCCATGGCACTGAGACTTGAGAACATAAAACACAATAAAGTCGGTTCTTTCAGCACTGCCAATCATGTTGAGCAGCATTAACCTCACAATAGACGGACACTTAATGTCCTGGTCAAAAGTTAGAGCTATTCTTTATGCTTTGTTACTTTACTAAGAAATGCTTGTTCATTCACCTGTCCATTCATTTCAGCCCAATTTCTCTTTTGATTGATAGATGCATGAAATGTTTATGCCAAAGCAGGTTTTGTTTGACCTACTTGAAAGCTTCAGAGCAAACCCACGTCTCTGAACTGCAACACAACTGAGTCTTAGATTGACAACTTAGACAGTGTTGCTAAGCACATCCACAGCAAACATAATGATCCCACAGCTGGTCTATGCCATTGAAAAAAATCACCCTGTGCAGTTGGACCAAGCCATACAAGGCAATCTCTTGCACATTTCACAGCCTTGCGCATTGCTTCCGCCCATCACCTGCATATGAAACATATGCACATGAGTTTACACATCCATGGCAGCAACATTCCATCTGAATTATGTCTCTGTGTTGCTTGCTGCTGTGCATCAGATCCCTGATGCTTGTATCACGCACTCTCCACATAGCCAAATGGGGGAGACTCACAATCTGCTTTATTTTAAACAAACTTCGTCTGTGGTAATTAAACTACACAGATGCTTGAGCTGTTTCTGTGTGAGTCTGAATCTGGGTTCTTCTTTCTTCTGTTGCTTCCTGAGAGGGGGTGGTGGTAAGGCAGGGGCAATGGGCTCGATCACTGCGGTGTTTGGGGTTGTGACAGGGTGCTGAGTTGCACAAGGGCTATTCCTCAAGCATGCCTCCGACTGACTCAATCAGGGCCAACGGCAACGACTTGGTCTTGCCCGCCCGTCTGATAAACTGGTTGAGAGGTCCCCGATGTGAAACTGTCAGTGAAATCCAATCTTCAAAGGGGCAGCTGTGATTTTGTTTCATAATTGCAAGAATTGTAGAATGTAAACTTACAAGTACTATGTTGATTTTAGCTGTTTTGATTGATTGAAGCTTACTAGTGCGGAGGGCGGCGTACCTACATGGAGGGAGTTTGTCATTGCTGATGTGAGATCTGGCTACTCAAGTGTTGTGATGGTTGGAGAGCACTTGGATGTGCAGCTATGCCATTTGGAGAAAATGTGGGGTATGTGTGTCAGCCTGAACGGAAAAAAACGACGGTGTTGCCAGTCCTCACACTTACAAAGGGAAAAAAAAACTCGAGAAACATTCAGACTCCCATGCTTTCTCACGACCAAACTCATGTCAAGCAAAACAAAGTATTTCTCTTCCATCAAAATAAAAAATCCCTATCCCCGAAGGTGGTCCACCCAGGTTGTAAGAAATCGATAATTCCTGAATATTTTATCTACCCAAAGCCTTTACCAGTTACCACAGAATTGTTTGCTATAATTTATAGCAATGCTATATGGGGCAGTGGTAGCCTAGTGGCTAAGGAAATGGGTTAGCATACAGTGGCCAGAAAAGTTGTGGGTTAAATTCCCGGCTGCCACCCTTGTGCCCTTTAGCAAAGCACATAACCCCAAGTTGCTCTGGAGAGACTGGCACTCATAATAATTTACACATGTACGTCACTTTGGATAAAAGTGTCTGCCAAATGAATAAATAAGTATAATTTCACAGTTTTGTAAACAAACTGTACGCCAATTTAGGATAAGGCTAAATCTGAAAGAGGTGGCACCCAACTCCAAGCATTCTCTAAGCATTGGAAGATCCTGGAAACTGACCTTGAGAGAAAGTGGAATAGAGCATTATGTCCAATATTTCAATATGTGGTTTAATGTTCTGCATTTCTCACTAGTGGGTCATTTTGACACTAAAAGTATGATTCTACATCTACGTCATGACCCTGTATCTGTACTGTTCTTCTGAACATGGATAGTGTAAAGCGTCAACAGCCATTTGCGTCATTGATTAGGGTAGACTGGATGGCTCCTGACTTTGCCACTGTTACTGTATGATTATCTATCCTTTGCTGTACAAAAACCCTGGATAATTCTGTGTCAAGTCAGACACATATTCTGGAGTACATTGTGCTTTGTGTGTGCCTATCTCCATACAGCCAAATTAAACTCTGCATCTTGACTGTACTTGTATATGTGACTGAATCTCGTGTCTCACTTTGGTATGCAATTTTGTCCAACAACCCCCAATACCTCAAGATCACCTGTAGAACACAAATTAACTTCAAAGACATAGTACCTTTAGGAGAACCTGTTGCACCAATTGAAAAGGACCTATTCACACACTCTGTCTAGCCAAGTGAAACACGTGCCCTTCCTTTCTTGTCAAATGATCTTTCCCCTACAGTACATCCAGCTTACACTCAGTACACTTACAAACCTACAGTATTCATGAACATGACATTTGTTTGCTCATATAAAGGTCAGGCTATCAAACTGTATCTGAGAGCTCTATGAAAAAGCCTGAGATCATCCATTTTTATTGCAAGCCCCTTGTGTCCTCGTTGAGTCACCCGCTTGCAAAAAGGAAAACTGTCAAAGCAACCTTGTGAAAAAGGAAAACGTGGGTTTGAATGAATCCATGCTACAGTAGATGCTGTGTTTTTGCTACAATTTTACCTTTTATCCTAAAAGCTCTCTGATGTGGTTGACGGATGATGGATCTGTGCTCTCCCCGGCAACCTCCTCTCTCCTCCTCCTCACACTGAAGCGACTGTCTTTCGAGCACTTTGAAAACAGCAATTTTCGGTCTGTTTTTTATTCCGGAGTGGCTCGGGCTGGTAAAGGAGGGTGCTGGCGCTGCGCGACCTCCACCGACGCCGCCACTCTCTGCAGCGCGAGGCTTTTGTCGTGCCCAGCAACCCCTCTCCAGACCTGCCGAGCACAAAAGGCATTTCACAGGAACACATCTGGCTGCAGGACGTTCTCCCAGCTCCCTCGCCAATTAGTGTTTTTCCTCACATCAAAAAAAAAGGGGGGAACGGAGGAAGGGGAAAGGAGGGGGTGGGGGGTGGAGAGAGAGTCCAGCCGGACTCCTCCACATTCCGGCATGCTTGGCTTGGACCAGGCGTACAGAGTACAGCACACAGCACAACACAGCAGCACCTTCTTAGAGCCCTGAACCCCCAAACCTGCTGTAGCTCACCGCGGCCAACACTCACCGACACACACACATGAAAGGGGAGCCATAAAAAAGGGCTAATCTCCTCGTTTTTAAACATGCCGAGTTTATTTTTACAGTCTCCAGCTGCACTTCCCTTTGCCTGGGTGTGGAATCAATCAGTAAATAAGGAAAAAGGGAGGGATGGATGGAGAGAGAGAGAGGAGGAAAAAAAGAAGAAAGATGAAGAGAGGAGAGGGGTTGGAAGAAAGGGAGCGTAGAGATGGAGATAAAGGCATGAGATACAAACGAGAGCAGGGGGGGAGGGGGTTGGGGGGGGGGTCAGAGGGGGCCTGGATCAGAGGAGGGTGCATTAGCCAAGCCGAAGGGCATCCTCTGGAATTGGTAAAAGACCTGCTACGAAATGAATTTTGATACGGGGCAATCAAAGCAAAAAGAAAAAAGAAATGATACCGTCATCATAACGGTTGTGTTTTTTTGTAACTTATCTGTCAAGGACAGATCTGTCTTTAAAGACTTGAAACATGGGGTAAGTTTGTCTGGGCTAGCTGCCCATCATCAGCCCTGGGTTTCACTTCAAAGGCCGTCAATCATGGCGGGCCATGGAGGGGAGGATGTAAGCCAACACCAAACATTTCCATGTCTTTGTCTCACATTATTGACTCTACCGATGTATTCCCAAAGTAATTGACTGACATATGACTGAAATTATGTGTGTGCCTGTGCATCTGTGTGTGTGTGTGTGTGTGTGTGTGTGTGTGTTTGTGTGTGTGTGTGTGTGTGAGTGCGTGTGTTTATATGTGTGCATGCATGTGTGTGTGTGTGTGTGTGTGTGTGTGTGTGTGTGTGTGTGTGTGTGAAAGAATGAGAAGATGGAGATAGCATGAGATGTGGGGAAGAGTGAAGGGTCAGGTTTACGTAAAATACTCCAGAACCATGAAAACGTTGGCAAAATTTGTATCTTTTTCTCTGATCTTGCATCTAAAATGTCATTCAACAAGAATTCAGCTCCATAAAACCTTGCAATAAAAGAAGAGATCTTTACGCTACAAAGCTGGGCCTTTTCTGATTTAAAAGCAGACAGTGCCGTTGCTGCTCCAGAGCATATGAGCGCGCGGCGTGTGAGTTTATAAGCATGTTGGTATGTTTTATTGCAGCTGAACAATGTGGACGTGCATTCATTCAGTATGTTTGCCCTGGAGAAGAGCCCACCTTGAGCTTGAATAGACCTGTCAGTTCTCTTCTCTTTAATTATAAATAACTCTTTCCCTCTCTCTCTCTCTCTCTCTCTCTCTCTCTCTCTCTCTCTCTCTCTCTCTGCTGTGTGTGCACATACCAAGAATCAAATAAACCCCCTTTGAACTCCCTGCACTTCTGACTCCCCCATATACCTCTTTCTCACTACTCCATCTTTTTTTCTCTCTCACTGTTTCAGTAAATAACAATTCTCTCCTGGCTTCTTTTTCCTCTCCTTTTTTTCTTTCCCTTCTTTTGTCCTCCTCTCCGTGCTCTTCTATTTCACAATCTCTCTTTCTCTCTCTTATCTCTATCTTTCTCTTCCTCTCTCTGTTCCGCTGTTTCACACTCTATTTCCCTCTCTTTATACACACTCTCATCTCTCATCTCTCTCTCTCTCTCTCTCTCTCTCTCTCTGTCTTTCCATCCTAAGGGCCAGCGGGGCTGATGGATGTGCTCTGTCCAGGCCGAGGTGGCCGTGTACTTTCATCAGGCCCCCGGCAGGCCGCTCAGAGGGAGGGCAGGAGGAGGGGGGCAGGAGGAGGGGGGCAGGAGGAGGGGGGCCGGGGGTCGGGGAGCAGCGGCGTAGCTTCCGCGGCGCAGATAAAACAACCATCGCATGTCACCGCCGCAGCAGATAAAACAAGCGCCCTCTTCACAGGTCGTACATCAACATTAGCCTCCGTTTCCCCCTGGACTGACCCCCAGAGCCAAAGCAGCAGCAGTGGCGGTGGCGGCGACGGCAAGGGTTTCTGGGAGAAAAAAAACAGGTCCTGCCACTGGCTGTGCACTAACAACGTGAAGAAGCTAATGAGGGGGAGTCAGTGTGCTCAGGACTGATGCCTTATTTTCACAGTGGACATGAGGACCGCTGGGTCACCTCACCACAGGATATTCCGCCTCTGAAAGATAATAACAGGAGGACTACTTTTTAATAGCAATTATTGAGCATCTTCTCTGTAAATGATTGCCATTTAAGTAAGAGGTGTGTGTGTGTGTGTGTGTGTGTGTGTGTGTGTGTGTGTGTGTGTGTGTGTGTGTGTGTGTGTGTGTGTGTGTGTGTGTGTTTGTATGAAGAGGTTGGTAAAAGATTGATTTGTCACTGTCAAAATGTGATGGCAATGTTTTAATCTTAGGGAGCCTGAGATGGGCCTTCAGTGTGTAGTCTTGTACAGAGACAGTTACACCACGCCGAGAATGTTGAGTGAACCGTCACAGCAGAGAAAGAGTGG
>NC_055968.1:20084550-20089550 GCF_018492685.1 Alosa sapidissima | reverse complement strand
GCTGAACAGATTATTTGAGATCATCATCTCCTCTCCTCCTGCAGGACTGCTGGTCTCCACAATTGCTCCAGTTATATATCCATGTTGCACAGGACCTCTCTTCTGGACAGAGAAGCAGTTTGTACAGCTCCGGACACACACCTACACACACACACACACACATACAGACACACATCCAAACACACACACACACACACACACACACACACACACACACATTCACACACTGATGTAAAACCAGTCTTACATGCTGAGAACAGGAGATCTGCTCTTACTTATATTGTTCCACTGGTACCACTTGGAACACATGCCTCCACATGGAAAAAAATAAGGATGGATCCAATTTCGGAACATGCCTTTAATGAAACTCAAACTGGAACACGTCTCAGAGCGGAGAACAAAGCCACGGCCGAATCAAACGTGCGAGTCCCGGAGAGGCCACTGACCTCGGGGCGAGAGAGAGAATGAGTGTGTGTGTATGTGTGTGTGTGTGTGTGTGTGTGTGTGTTTGTGTGTGTGAGCGCATCCGGTTCGAAACATGGCGCTTTTACGGCGGCGAAAAACTCCAAACAAGGCCCCATCTGAAGCATCGTGTTTCCCCTTTCTAATTCCTAAACAGGTGGGCAAATGAAAGCTGAACGTTTTATTGGCGTCATCTCGAGTTACGTCCTGTTTTTTAAAGCGCAATGACATAAGCATAAACTGCAATTAAGATGGATACGGCTCCAAGAGAGTAGACGCTACCGGCGTAGCTGAGCGGCTTTGAAGATGAGAAACTGTTTTAGAAATCTGTTAAATGAGCGGTAATCTCAAACAAATGTGCTCAACAGCTCAGCGGTGAGCTGAGTTATTGTGAGCAGGAGACACATGAAAAGTATTGAGTGCAAATGGAACAATATGTCTGTCCACGTCTTAAGTTATGACTTTTCAGCAGCTTTGAAGAAAAAAAATAGGCATAACACACAACCCTTACAGCTCCATTTGAAACATGCCTGCATTACTGTCAAGAGTGATGGAGTGAAAGATTTATTCGAGCTGAAATGTCTTTACCGGACGTCGAAAATCACCCCTTTTTTCACTCTAAACGGAGCCACGTTTCCCAATTAACCCTGGTAATGCCAACATAAATGTTAGCCGTTGGGACCTAGTCCAACAGAATCAAAGTTTTGCCAACCTAATCCAATTTCCTGACCACTCCACAATATGCAGGGGTCATGAAATGAACTTAGCAGATTGGCTTTGGTTTAAAAAAAATACATGTCAAAACCATACAGATAGAAACGGCTATGATACCACTGGGTTGTGATTCAAGTTAAGCAAGACCCCATAGATTACAGTGTAAGTCTGATTATGTCTCGCTACTAAGAAAATATTTGTACCAGGGAATAGCGAAGGCTCAGCCCTCATAAAGGGGGGGGGGGATCGTTCCATTCGGTTTAATCACCAAGAAAGCGGCCTGGCTCGGTGGAGAGCAAACAGACCGTTACCGATTACGAAGCCAGACAACCTCACGGAGGCCATTCTGTTACGCGGTCGCGGCAGCAGTAGCGCAGAGAGCGCACAGGCACCCTGCCACTGTTAACTGCATTAGGGATTGATGGAGTCTGTACCTCTTCGTCAGACAGTAAGCTGCACATCACATGCGTCCGGCGTGTCTAATATGAATACCATGAGGATCCAGCGGAATCTTCCGGAATTCCATCTGAAGGATGAACTCTCTCTCTCTCTCTCTGGGCCAGGAGGTGAGTGAGAGTGGAGAGGGGCAGTGCAGGCCAGGCATCGTGACCTGGGGTAGCTCTCCTGCACTAACACCCCCACCCACAGAGCAGGGGCCCCATTCTCTATTAACCTCCCTGAGAGAGACTGAGACTGAGGCGGGGATGGTCCCAGGGGTGGCCCCTGATGGCTCGCCACAGAGGCCCTGCACCTGCAGTCGGTGATGCTGGTGAGCGATAAACGCCGCCACGCTGACGTTAAATAGAGCCCTCGGGGGGGGGGGGGGGGTTGTGGGGTCAGTGGCCAGGGAAAAGCTGGACTAAACAAACACACACACATACACGCACACAAACATACTTCAGGCATAATGGGGCTCAAAGCCATTTGTAAGCTCTCCCTGGACACACACAGGCACACAAAACACACACACACACACACACACACACACACGCACACACACACACGCACACACACACAACACACACAATATGCATAAGCCAAGCACAGAACTTATCAGATTAAACAGCGGCGGCACAACAAAGAGATGGCGGATCATTGATTGTAAAGGTTTGCTGCCGAGGTTAAATATGCGGGCAGCCCACATGCTCAGGGAGAATCATGCAGAGGACGGAACACACACACACACACACACACACACACACACACACACACATTCGAAGAAACATACACATACTGTACATATGCACACATACATTCAGAGAAACACACATATTCTGATAAGCTTACACACACACACACACACACACACACACACACACACACACACACACACACACACACACACACACACACACACACACACACACGTGTCCACCAGCCAGTGAAGCTGAGAGAGAGTGAAGTATTTGCATGAGACAGTATGCCCTGATGGTCCTGCTCCTGGCCCTCCCTCACACATCAAAGGCTGCCGGGTGGACAGGGGGAGATAAACAGTCTCTGTCAAAGACAGGAAAGCCCCACCGCAGGAACAGGCCCTCTTTTATTCCCTTTTTTATTTGAATAAAAAACAGTGATTTGTTTTGGATTGGATGCCCTGCGCTTTCAGAGAAGGGGGAAAGAAAACAAGCTGCGGAAAAAAAGAAGAAGAAGAAGAGGAAGAAGAAGAAGAGAAAGAGAAAGAACAATAAGACAATGGGGAAGAAAAGAGGAGGAAGAAGAAGCTTTTGTAGTTTAGGGGGCACGTCCTGTGTCGGTCACTGCGGTGAAGTAAATCAAGATGCAATCTCCAGTCCTGTTTATGCATATCCCACAATCAATCTCTGGCTAAGCAGACCTACAGTGAGCAACACAGACCCACTGTAGTGTAATCATTATAGACCATCACTAAGAAAAGGCTAAACAATGTCTACCCAGAGCAGACCAAATCAGGCAGACTCATCTCTGTTGTCCACCCCCACCCACCACCTCCACCATACAGGAGTTTACTACCACACCTTTGTTGAATTATGGCAGGAGTGGATGAAACTTTGCAACGTTCACCCCCCACACACACACACACACACACACACACCCATCCCTCTTTCTCTCTCTCTCTCATCCATCCATCTCAGGATGCAGCATTACTGTCCACGGGATGGGACGGTTATTTATAACGAGGGGATGAGTTATGCGTGCCGGAGGGGGTCAGTCTGTCCCATCGCTCACCCCTGACAGGGGTCTGGCCGGCTGGAGTTATGTGCTCAAGGCTGACGCTGATGGCAAACAGACTACCGCTCTCTCCCTCTCTCTCTCTCTCTCTGCCACAGGTGGAGGGAGGTGCTGGTGGTGGTGAGCGGTGGTGATGGGGTTGGAGTGAGTAGGTGATGGGGGGCGGGGGGGAGCCAGCAGAGGCACGATCAGTGCATCTGTCTGTCTGTCTGTGGTTTTTTATCAGGCCCCTCCAACCAGGGAGAGATAGAGTGGAGTGGGTGGAGACGTTGTGGTGTGGTGTGGCCGTGGTGTGGAGCCGTTATAAATCACCTGGACCAGTGTGGTCATTCAGAGCCGTAACAGAAGACCCCTTTCTCTTCCAGACTCTGTTTTTTCGGCTGGCCTTGTGACACTGTTTATGTCCTGTGATAACAGACGTGATAATAGAACCCTCTGCTGGAAGTGTGGAAGCATGTGTAAGTCTTTAAAAGGTCCAGTCAGTTCCTCACACTGTTTAGACTGCAAGGACAACATGTTTCTTTTGTATTTGTTTGTTTTACAGCTTTGGGCCTTTTGTGTGTACACAAAATAGTTTTCTACGAATTGTTTGCTAAACCCCTCTGAAATACTGGATAACGAGTCTAAAAATAAAAACACACCATTAAAAAACCCTCTTGCCCCAACGATCATTATTCCTCTTTCTTGGGAAACTAAAGAGCGATGCTCTCTCCAGTGCGAGCTTTGCTCTCTGTGTTTCTGCTTTCTGTGGTTGGGCTCAGTGCTTAAGGCCATGGGATGGCGGATGGCTTTTGTTGTGTGTGTGTCAGGCTGTGCTGTGGTGGTCATAACTCATTGGAAACCACGCGCCTCCTGCTCACCCCCAGCCCAGCATGGCTGAGTTGAGGCACACGCCACGGATACTGAGCTGAACATGGAGAGGAGAGGAGAGGAAGAGGAGAGGAAAAGAGAGGAGAGGAGGGGAGAGAGAGGGGGAGGAGAAGAGGGGAGAGGAGGAGAGGAAGAGGAGAGGAAAAGAGAGGAGAGAAAGGGAGAGAGAGGGGGAGGAGAAGAGGGGAGAGGAGAAGAGAGGAGAGGAAGGCAGAGGAGAGGAAAAGAAAGAGGAGGGAGAAGAGGGGAGAGGAGGGGAGAGGAGAGGAAAAGAGAAAAGAGGAGTATGTGTGTAGGGGGGGGGGTGAGAGGAAAGGAGAGGAGAAGAGATGAGAGGAAAAGAGAGGAGAGGAAGAGAAGAGAGGAGGAGAGGAAGGGAGAGAAGTATATGTGTGGGGGGGGGTGAGAGGAAAGGAGTGAAGAGGAGAAGAGAGGAGAGGAAGGGAGAGGAGAGGAGGGGAAAAGAGGAGAGGAAAAGAGAGGAGAGCACTGTGTGTGTGGGGGGGGGGGAGTCAATGACGGGCTGTGACAGACATATCCCCATCTGTCTGCATCACCTTCCAGCTGTGTGTGTGTGTGTGTGTGTGTGTGTGTGTGTGTGTGTGTGTGTGTGTGTGTGTGTGTGTGTGTGTGTGTGTCTGTGTGTGTGTGTGTGTGTGTGTGTGTGTGTGTGTGTGTGTGTGTGTGTGTGTGTGTGTGTGTGTGTGTGTACAATAGATAGGGTGGAAAAGTCACCGTGACGCAAG
>NC_055968.1:20069550-20082050 GCF_018492685.1 Alosa sapidissima | reverse complement strand
CTAAATGCACTGCTTTAACTGGCCTACGCTCTGCCTGGTGGAACTCTATGTGGACAGAGACTGATTTCTTTAATTACTGACATTCCTTTATTTATGTATTTATTTATTTATCTTTTCATTTATTTGGGGGCTTTGAACCCGGTTCCATAATTCAGCATATGGATACATGCAACATAGACTACGAGGTGAATGAGAATAACTATGCCTGATTGAAGGGTCGTGGATTTCTTTCCTGTGCTGAAACAACATTGGGAGACTGACTGCACTGGCGTATGAGCCTTGCAGCTGTGGTCATCTGTTCTGGCCGGTGAGTTTTTGTGGCTGGTCTGCTCCAGACAGAGGTGTCAGACGCGGGGGAGCGCTTCTCTGAGGCCGTCTCTCTCCCAGGCCGACTCTCTCGGCAAACAAACAGAGGAGCCGCCGGTGAGACTCGTGAGACCCCCCCTATCCCCCCTGCCTGACAGACTCTAACCCTAACCCTAACCCTCTCACACACACACACACACACACACACACACACACACACACACACACACACACACACACACACACTGAGCTCCATCTGAAAGACATCGCGACGTCATCTTCCCTTGTGTATCTCTGTCAACAACCAGGAGAAGAGTGTGGACAGGCCTCTGTGTCTGTGTGTGTGTGTCTGTCTGTGCAGGTGTGTGTGTGTGTGTGTGTGTGTGTGTGTGTGTGTGTGTGTGTGTGTGTGTGTGTGTGTGTGTGTGTGTGTGTGTGTGTCTGTTTGTGTGTCTGTGAGTGTGTAAGTGTGTATGATGTGTGTATAGACAACCCTAAAGAGACCTCAAAGGACACCGCCCATAGGCTATGAAGTGTACCTGCTGTCAACCCTGAGCGCCACTGCTCTTGTAAAAGGCTTTTCAGATCAGCGTGTTTCTGACAGCTCTACTTTGACAATTCATTCACCAAAACCATGTGTTGTGTGGAATGCAGCGAGCATTACACTGGATACTCCCATTAGACTCCCATAGCCTCTCTCTCTCTTTCTCTCTCTCTCTCTCTCTCTCTCTCTGTCTCTCTCTCTGTCACACACATTGTCAGACGGCCATCGCTCTCCATCTCTCTTTCATCTCTCCTCTCCAATTACCATTAGCCCTGCAACCTCGCCCAGCTCCCTCGCACTGGGAAGAGTGTGTTTGCTGGGATTAAGGCAAGCCTGACATTCACCACATACTCAGTGGGTCCTATTCACACACACCCACACACACACACACACACACTGTGCACGCACACACACACTGTGCACGCACACACACACACACACACACACACATAAACACACACTCACGCATGCACGCACACATGCACGTACACACACACGTACACACACATGCACACACACACACACACACACACACACACACACACACACACACACACACACACACACATAAACACACACTCACGCATGCACGCACACATGCACGCACACATGCACGTACACACACACGTACACACACATGCACACACACACACACACACACACACACACACACACACACACAGACACACAAATAGCGCCAGTGATCTCACGTCTGCAGTGGGAACATGTACACAATGGTGTGTCTGGAACAGTGCGTTTCCATTGAGCGCTGAAGGGAGTAACTGACAAATTGTTTGATATTACATTTCCATCTATTCACACTGAGACTATGGTGTAAACAAAGCAGAGTTACGATTCTGTTTGTCCCGAGGTGGCTTAAATTCCTGTTTTTATTCCCAAACGGGCTATCGGCTTAATCTGTCTGATACACAGGGGTTAGGCCGCAGTTGTGACCTACTTGATTGACACGGACAGCAATGATGGAGGGTTGAACAATGAGGGGGAACATTTCTGTCATCAATTCCATTTGTTCAGCATCATCTCCCACAATCTCTCCCACCAAGTCTTTCCCTCTCTAATAATGACAACTGATGTTTTCATTTTCAAACACACAGCCACTCTCTACCACCAAGTAAGGACTAGACGTCTGCCAAAGTATGAAGGTTGTATGAGTAGACTGTGTGAGTAGGGAATGTGCAAGCGAACATGTTTGGAATTCATAAATGTCTACATGTATTTGCATGGATTATAAACAAGAGCATTTGCTGGGATGACTGCATGTTATGCATTCCATACATCTTTGGAATTCCAATCTATTTCAATCCATGTCAATATCCTAAGTGTATGCGTGTCCATGTGTACGTGTGTGTGTGAGTGTGTGTGTGTGTGTGTGTGGTGACAGCTTTGCTTAAGGTTTAAATGATAAGTACCATTTCCAATTTTCTCTAAATGAAATAATCCCTCTCTTACTGGCCCTACATACTGTAGGAATGCTACAAGGACTGTGTTCAGGGGAAGATGCAATGCTGTAGTTCCGCATTTGGCCACCGGAGGCTCTAGGCGCATCTAGTTTGGAATACACACAATGTTGGCCACTCACACACTCAAATGTGCTCACTCATTCTGTCATTCACGTATAGTCACTCATATACACTCATTTACTCACTCACTCACATATACCCACTCATATACACTCACTCACATATACTCACTCACTCATTCACTCTCATTGTTTCCCTCTCTCCTTTGTCAATTTCCACAAGTAGTCTCCCTTTACTTTACTGTGTTCCTGGTTTCCAGCCTCCTTTCTCTAAGTCCTCTTACAGACCACAGGATGGTTTTGGATCTTTTAGCCTGCTGGCTCCACTCCCTTGGGTCCCAAGGACAGGAACACATCGTCTTGAGGAGATGCCCTGGAATGTTGGCAAAGGTGGCCACACATACACACGAACACACACACATACACACACACACACACACGCACACACAAATGAGCTTCCCACAAGATAGCATATTATCCCCACTTCTTGGACAGCGACACATTGTCTCGGCACCCATAGTTTACATTCCCCTGGTCACGGTAATGTTGCAGAACTACCTGTTGCCAGGGCGACAGTGGCCAAACACGGTTTGGCGGGGCAGGTCAAGCGCCGGCGGTCTGCGGCGCAGGGGAGCGGACGGGCGGGCGTGAGCTCCAGTTGGGGACCGGTGCCCCAGTCTGCCCGCACCAGCAGATGGGCACTGCAGCGGGAGGAAACCAGGGCTCCCAGTAAAAGCATGTAATTAGAAACACACACACACACACACACATAATCACACACACACACACACACACACACACACACACAAGCCATGTCGAGGCCCAGCCCAACAGACCAGGAGCACTTAAGAGTGGCCTAGGTGCCAAACCCAGGAGTATTTTAACTGAGTATCTGGGCAGACTGCTCAACAGACGGGTTTGCCATGAGTCATGTAAGGTGATCAATCTGAAGAGGTTTTTCATTTAGAATAGCCCTCAGAGTCCCTGGAGGACTTGAACTCTTCATGTAACTGTAACATCAAAGATATTTAAACCCACCCATAACAGTGCGATGAAACCCAAGCTTTTGTTTTGGTAAGGATAAATTACTTAATGTGAGGATGACAGCTGAAATGCAGTAGCACCTCAGCAACAAGTCCCAGTCCTAATTAAAGAAACAGCCCTCGGGGCTGTTGGCAGAGTCAGCGAAGTCGAGACAAAAGTCATGTATGACAATAAAAGCGCAAGGAATCTTTTATTGCTCACTGGGACAATAGCTGTGGCCTGATTTAGCAACGGAGAGACAAACATATGAAAGCACTTAACACCAACATGCCCAAAAACCAACATGCTCAGACAAAGGGCAGAGTACCTTCAGTGACGCACGATAACTCACCCAGCAAGGCACTGACGTATCAAAGGCCAAAATTCCCACTGTCTGGTCCCACTGATCCATATGAAAAACCTCTAAGTGTGTGATTTCATATGTGTGTGTGTGTGTGTTTGTGTGTATTTATATGCATGTGAGTCAGTATGTCAGTGTGTGTACATGTGTGTATCTTTGTGTGTGTACATGTGTGTCAACCTGTGTGGACAGTTCCACAGTGGGTCACGGCCAGAGGCACACACACAAACGCACGTACAGTACCCACACACACTCACGCCCTGCTCTGTTTACGGCACGCTGTATAAAAATGCCACAGTTGTTCCAGAGCGTCACAGTCCCGCGGCCCTGACCGCCACCGGAGGGAGGGTAGCGGTGGCCGCGGCTGTGGCCGGGGTAAGCAGAGCCGGCACAGCTGGCAGCGTGGGCTAGCTGGCCCGCCGCGCGCGCTAGTCCCAGCCTGGGAGGCTGCCGTGGTAACCCCCCGGCTACCGACAGAGGGGGAAGTGTGGTAGAAGTGGGGCACGGTATCGGTAGCGTGTATGTGTGGGTTGGGGGAGGTTACAAAGCCACCAGGCCCTTCATCAGACAACCACAGCGGCTGTGGGGAAGTCCACGGCTGCGACATGCAACACGGAGCCCGCATGCCAACGCCACATGCAAGACTGACTCATTCTCATGGTCACAGCCCATCATGGTCAATGAGATAGCTGCAGAGAAGAGACAGCTTAGCGCATCATACAGAAACCCATCCATCACGGCTCCGGGCAGCATTCCGCCGACATACACATGGAAGACACGTCAGACATATGTAAGCGGAAAGAGAGAGGCAGCGCGAGGAGGAGGAGGAGGAGGAAGAGGATGATGATGACGAAGTGGAGAGAAAATGGAATGGGAAAGCAGGGAGGGGCTGGCAGATGATAACAGATGGGCTAGCTGAAGAGGGAGGGGATGGGGTGAGAGAGAGAGATGAAGTCAGATGGAAGAGAGCAGAATGCATGAAGCGTGAACATGAAACATGTCACTTGCATCTCTTCATACTGGTTAAGTAAAACATTTTCACTTTTTTTTGTTTTTGCCCTTAACCAGGGCTCCTGCTGCTGGGTTACCAGAGCCAGTGTAGATCCCATTCACCAGACGGCCGCTCATTGTAGAGATGAACCAAATGAATGGACCAGACCTGTAATGGAACAGATGTAGAACAGAATGACCAGGAGCACAGCACAAAGGACCTGCAATGGAACAGGTCCGTTCCAAACTCAGTTGCTATGGTGAGCAGCGCTCCTCCAGTCCTGGGGCCCAGTTCTCTTGGTTCTCGTGCGTGCGATGCGGACGTCTGGCTGTCCAGATCCTCAGGTTTGGTGTTACTGTCACTTCGGGTTCTGTTTTGTCTCCACAGGCCAAAGCTAAAATCCATCAGTGCAGCCAGCTGGCTCCATACAGTCATCCAATTCACAACATCTTTGGCTGCGCTACTCATGTGGAAAAAGCTCTCGTATAACAGAAACCCTGATAGCAGTGTTGATATGAAGGGAGGAGAGAGAAGGCGAGAAGAGGGGTAAAAAAGCTTATGGTGGCCATCTTCACCAGCGAGAAGAGCGATGACTGAGAGAACATGAGAGGAGAGCTTTAATTAGACAACACTTGCAGCAGCTTCACAAGCCCCAGAATAAGAGTCGAAGCAGTGGTGCGGCAGTCGACGCTTTTAATCAACGCTTTTCAAAGCATTTCCGATTGCCAGCATCAACAGCTTAGCGAGTTCCATACGATTGTAATTAACAAAGCAAATGGCTCTTTAGAAAGTGATGCGGTTTTTGGTGCGAGGAAGTTCAAGAAACCATTCTTCAATGCAATTACCACAGTCTCAGAGCGAGGGCTGCCAACAGTCTGGAGAAGTTTTTGCTGAGAAAAAGTTTTTGCACATCCATGAAAGGGCATCCACACCCACTTAATCCCATCTTCCCAAATTACATAACAAAACGACTATAAAAAAATACATTTGAAAAGAAGTGTATAGATTGTTACCGTAAATATATTTAACTTTCCTATACAAACGTGCTCTGTAAACAATACAACATTGCTGAATATGTAATGTCTAAAAATACATATAAATATAATGTGTAAAAAGACAACAGCAATGTATTGTGAGTAAGAAAAATACGTAATTTGTTTTAACATACTCCATCAAGTAATAATAAGCAACACATCATAATGACTGACTGGAAGGCACAAAATGTAATATATTGTACAGAGTGCTGCATTTGATTACAGTAATAACATAATCTATATGTCTCGCAGTGAATGCAGATGAACTGTAAAAAAAGCTTCTTGTCCTGTAAAAAACTGTTCTTTGGTGACAGAAGGCCCAATCACATTCATTGTGTATTTTAGTCCCTGCTTACTGCACCAGTGTTCTATGGATCCTACACTTCCACACACTCAGGGACCAAATCTTATGCAGGGGTGCGTAACTATGGTTTTGGGAAACGCGCCCCAGGCCTTTCCTGCATTTCTAGCTCGCCTTTGCCATCATACGAGTCCAGCACTTCCTGTGGCTTGGAGTAGTGGGCAAAGCCTGCTGTATGTAGAGGCACAGAGGGGCTTTACTGATTGTGTTTGCCACAGCTCTGTCACATTATGTTCCCTTGACAGAACATAATGACTGGTGCAGCACATAACACGTACCATTTCACTTTGCCATTTCCTATGACCATTTCATTCACAAAAATGCAGATCACAAAGTCTGAACAAAGTTTTGGTAAAATCAAGAACAGCATGACTGCATAGTGACACGGCTTTGGCATTTACATTTGACAATTCACACAATAGCCATTTCTTTCTCAGCATCATTATTGCTGAGGGCTCATATTTTCTTATAGCTCTTTGCTTCCCTGTTCCGTTTGGCTTGTGTGTTCTCAAACTTGTTTTCAGTCCCGTTTCTTTGGTGCTGCCCAGCGACGACTAGCCCTCTGTCTCGCCGTGGACGTTCTCCATGTGCACCTTGAGGTAGTCGTTCCTGGTGAACTTCTTGTGGCAGAGCTGGCACTCAGCCATGGGCCTGTTGGGGTTGTGGGTGAGCTTGTGCCTGATCAACATCTTCTTCAGACTGAAGGACAGGTCACACACCTGTGTGGACAGAGGAGTGCAGAGATGGACATCAACCAACCAGTGTGTAAACCATTTCTGTTTTTTTATTTTTAACTAATGTAGTGTTCATAAACTGCACTGTACTGACCATAAACATAAACATACACAAATCAGTAAATGTGTTTCAAAGGACCAACCAAAGGTAACATAGAACGAAGTTGGGTCAGTACGTTACAGTGTTAGCATTAGCACAGTGCTATCACTTTCAGTGAACCCATGTTGTGTTTGCTTAGACTGGGCTTGGTTTGTTTGATCTCTCTAAACCACAAAAACCACTAATGCAAAACATGAATATGCACGTCTATTGAGGGAATAACGGATGATTACACAAACATGTTAAATGTATTTATGTTGGAGCTTTCACAGAGAGCATCTTGACTATTAAAACAGGCTTTGATAAAGGATACACCATGATAAGGTCATGGTGGCTCCATTGTAAAGCAGTTTTTTCTTCCATGTACACAAAAAACATAGAGAAAGAAGAATGTTTAAGATGATATCACTGAAATGAAAGGGCATGCCCTTTTAAGATGATATGATGGAAAGAGAAAGGGTGCACACATGTAGGGATTACATTATTTTAATACATTTAAAACCTTTAGAACTTGGCTATCCAAAGCTGAGTCAATTTATTTATTTAACAATGCAAGTATAACATGGGTTTATCGGTCTTTCACTACATGTTGACAACCAAGTAACGGTCAAGCGGCGAAACACATAAATCCGTGAGGTCGTGGAGCTGTGAATTCTGTCTTTCGCCACACGGCATGTATGACGCAGGTTAGGCCTGTGCAAAAAAACCCAGCAGTTTGTGTTTTTCGAGGGTGGGAATAAACCCTTTTAGCATTCAGCATGACCACAAGGGAGGAGAGAGGGAGAGAGGGGAGAGAGTCAGGGAGGACGTGAGGAGGGTAGGGGAGCTAAGAGATGAGGGGGGGGGGGGGGGGGGGGTGGAGGCACAGAAAGAGCTCCAAAAATCTGCCTCGAGTGCAGTCAGTGTTGCAACGAGAACACTGTAATGCGCCGGAGCTCAGGCAAGGGCCCAAGGACACGGGAGCCGCAGCCAGGCCCGGAACATGACCACTTCCAGCAACACCAGCGGACGATCCACAGCCCAACTCCCAGACCTAGGGCCTCATCAACAGACAGCAGCCCAACTCCCAGAGCTACGGCCTCGTCAACACACACTGCCAAACATCAAAACAACCCCCTACACAAGAGGAAGTCATCAGCAAGGCTGAGTCCCATCAGTAAATCATCAGTGGCTAAGTTGTGTTGTCAGGGAGTCCTTTTTGTGTGTGTGTGTGTGTGTGTGTGTGTGTGTGTGTGTGTGTGTGTGTGTGTGTGTGTGTGTGTGTGTGTAGTGGGATGTGAGGCGGCAGCAAGCCCACTCTATAAAAAGAGAGAGAGAAAAAAAAAAAAACGGAGGTTGCCGAACGAACGAACGTGCGTCACAAATGAGCTGTTTTGCACTGGGCCAACACACTCCCGCTTCACACAGTCAATCATCCTCCTCCGTCTCCTCCTCCATGCCATCAGGCCTCATGTCTTACTCTAATCACCAGTCAGCAAAGAGGAGAGGGAGACAGGGAGGGGAAGAAAGACACACAGACAGCGTGAGGACGGACAGACAGCAAGGGATTAATGGAGAAAGTGAACACGAGTGGAAAAAGTAAAATCATACTAAAAAGCAGACTATTCTTTCAGTTACAAGGCCAGTCAGTACAATATGTTTAAGAGACGTATTGTTAATGTTACTGTTAATGACATGGTGGTAAGGAAAACTTAGAGGAGGGAAAGAAAGACAGACAGACAGCAAAACTTCATTGAGAATGTCAATTTGTAGTGTCGCTTGACAAAAACGAATTGCTGCCGACAGATGTCGTGGAGCTGTAGCCTTTCATAGTGACAAATTGTGGAATAGAACGTCAACTAGTTTCTATAACAACTTGGACAATTATGTTACGCATCATTGTTACAAAAGTAAACAGACACACACTGTGACCATGGCAACATACAATAGAACTTAGAATAGAAATGAAGAGTTGATAACCAATCAGAGTACGCAACAATGTCTGCGATGTTCCAATTTCTTTTATGTACGCGACAAGCCCCGTAACACCCCAAAAGACAGAAATTGTGTCACTTTTGCGTCATAATTTGCCAAGCGACACTTGCCTTGACTATAAACTGCTCTTAATAAGTTGCTATGCAACATCTAAAAACTTTCAAGTTCTATTTGTGAAGCAAACTATTTGATTATTGGCAGAAGTCATGAAACGGTAAGAGAATAATTGTAAAAGACAAACTGTGTGAAGTTCCTTTTCTTGTTTTGGCAAGTAGCTGTATAATTAACGGGATAATGTATTGTCCGCCAGTCATTATCGGCAAATAAGTCCCTTCAGGACAAAGTAAGACCCCTCTGCTTCATGTCAGGGTTCTGTTTGACCTGTTGGGACTTATTTTCCTATAATGACATTATCCCTTACATAATGTTCTGGAGAGACCAATAAGAATGGCCCTTTTATAGTCTTTTTCCCTGCCTGAACCTGAATTTATTCTTCTCATTCCTACGCACTTCATGTACATTCCTATACTGTATGTATTCCTATACATGTATACGAATATTTCAGGCCTAATACATAAGGGATAATGCCCGACAAGGTGTCCATTACCAGAAAAAAATGGACGACACGGAGGTGTGAACCGTCCGACGCCAAGCGGAAGTCCATTTATTTCTGATAATGGACACATCGAAGGGCATTATCCCATTTATACCATGGTCACTTACGAATAAATAAATATAAAATCAATTATTAATACTAAATGAGTTTTAAAGCTAAAATCGTTTTTTTTTTTTTTAGCTGTTTATCGCAACGCTGTGGAATGTTGATAAGTATATCACTTTTTAAACGACACCCTTTTCAACCTAGACCATGGTATAATATATAATATGCCTTAACACAACATGTCAAATACTTTGTGTTGATACCCAACTTCCTCAATATTGACCACTTTTTGCAATGGCCAATTTCATCTCTAATATGTCTTAAAATTGGTATTTTTACACCACTGGGTACCAGTCAGAAAGCGGTCTACCAGGTACAGTGGGAAAGAGTTTATTTCTTGTTAACATGATTTTTCCTACAAGAAAATACAAATTTTCTAATAATACTAAGTCTAGTAGTGTGCACCCCTCCCAAAGACTACTATGTTTCTCTCTAGATTTGGTATGAATAGTGTATTTAGAGAGAAACATGGTACAGTAGTCTATGGGCTAGGAGCCCACACCAGTTTAAAGCCAGACCTTTTCCAGCATCATCAGTCAAGAAAGACTTTGATGGGGAACGTAGGCAGACTAAAAATGTGCCTGCATGGGCATGTGTGGGTGTGCGTGATGGTGTGCATGTGTGTGTGTGTGTGTGTAACTATGGCAATGTATGCAGGAATTCAACAATCGATCACTGCCAAACATCTGACCGTTGTTGTACAAGAGACAAAGAAAAAAAAGAGCTCTTGTTCGAGTCGGCTCTGCATGTTTTTTTCATTTATACCATGAGTATGTGTAGGTTTATGAATATGGCGAGACGCCGTTAAACTGGCTTTATAGTGAAAATCTGCCTGGAGTGACTGGTGATGAAACAAGACACAAATAAAACGATGCACATTGTATGACTTCTCTCACATTCTCCGGCCTTGCTTTTGGATAAACGACATCCATATGACCATAAAACTGAGTATGTTTGAAACTGTGTGCTTAAATAGTTTAGCCCTGTCATTTCTGATCTATCACGTTCATTATGCTCACTAAATGCTACGCTACCACTGCGTGCTTACACAGGAGCTGTAAGCTGATGCCCTCACCCTCAAATGCCAAAGGGGCCCATCTTGAGGATGGCTCGAGAATAAATTTCGCAAAAATTAAAGGCTACCATGAATCAAACGCAGGGACAAGCTGCGATGAATTCAAATGAATCACAACGTCCAGACTGAGCCTTCTGTCTAAGAGCGGGCTAGCTCACGTAAATGAAAGCCATTCTGCTGATTGTCCCTCGAGCGCAAAGGCACAAACCACTAGTGGCATTTGAAAGGACTGGGAGACGATGGCAGTGGGGATAAGAAAGCTGCTCCCGGTCTCCTGCTTTGCGGGCGGATTTAAAAACCTGCTTTAAGTCAACGAAATGCACTCACAGCTTTCTGGTCCAGAGAAAAAAAATAACACAACAGAGAGAGAGAGAAAGAGGGAGAGAGAGAGAGACAGAGGGGGGAGAAAGAGAGAGAGAGAGAGAGAGAAACGGAGGAGGGAGAGAGGGAGGGAGATGGAGGGATTGATGGAGAGATGGAGTGTTTCTCATTTACGCGCTCAGAGGCGTGAGGAGCCCTTCTGCAGCTCCTGCTGAGTGTTTGCTCGTGCGGCTCTGAGAGGGATTACGCTCGCCGTGGCGACAGCAGCGGTGGTGCTGGCACAGGAGAATACGCAAGGAGACGGGGGTGGGGGGTGGGGGGTGCTGCATGCTTGGTCGGTCGGTCGGTCGGTCGGCTAGTCGGTCAGCCCTGGTGAGGGCCACCGGCACGCAAACGCAAATGGGAGACCTCGGCCTCTCCTCAGGAATCTGATCACTATCAGACTCTGCACTAGTCCAGACAGAGAAAGAGAGAGGGACAGAGAGAGAGAGACCGAGAGAGGGAGAGAGAGAGAGAGAGAGAGAGAGAGAGAGGGAGAACGAAATAGATGAAGAGTGTGAGAGATAGAGAGGGGATTAGAGGGAGTAAAGGAGAGAGGAGACAAGTAAGGGAGTGTGAATGAGGAAAGTAGTGTGGCTGACAGATTTGGACAACAGAGAGAGACCGAGAGAGAGAGCAGACAGTGAAGAGGAGAAAGCAGAGGGAAAAAACACCTGCATACAAACACAATTCCACAAGCATGAGCGCATGGAGCTAACATTCTCCAAAATTACACATAAGCGCACCCACGGATGAGCCAGCCGGGGGAAGCATACTGTACACACACACACACATACACACACACACACACACCACACAACACACACACACACACACCACACAACACACACACACACACACACACCACACAACACACAACACACACACACACACAACACACACACACACACACACACACACACACACACACACACACACACATGCCACAGATTTAAAATATCCAATGGCACATATACACTACACACAGGCAGAAAAAGAGCTCAACACCTCTTTAAACACTTCCCTCATTTCCTATTCTCTGGAGTTGGACTGACCACTGAACGGAGGTCCCCCCATGCATACACATACATCCACAGCTCCTTCCCACATCCAGAGCAAGGGGACAGGGCACATCTTTGAGCCGTATGGCCCCCTCACTCTCCCTTTTCCATCGGGGTAACGAGGGGAAACACCTAGCAGATCATCCATCCCACGCCACAACAAGGCTGGGAAATGGCACAAGCAAGCTGGGCGTGTGAGTTTGGGTTCGTACGCGAAAATAAGTGTGAGTTGTGTTTTTGACGGCCTGTCTCCGGTTGTGGTTTTGGGGTGGGGGTGGGGACTTTGGTTTTTGGGGCGCGAGGGGTGTCGAGGGC